>NC_050453.1:8192999-8492999 GCF_903995425.1 Onychomys torridus | reverse complement strand
GTAAAATATAAAAGCGAACACTGAGTTAATTCTCGTGCTAGTTCAGCCTTTGGTCTTTCCAAAGAGAGACTGACGAAGGAGAGAGATGATGACAGGGTGACATTCTGGTATGGACTGCTCAGTGGGAGGCAGAGTGAATGGCCAGGAAGGCCTTTTTGAACTATGTGTCCACGTGTCAGAGGTCAGGGGTCAGGTCTTTATCTACTGCACAGTCTTCTTGCAAGAATAAATCTACCAATCATCCAAAGGGGAAAAAATGACCAGACAACGTTTTGGTTAATGCCTCTGAGGTAATTTCTGCTTCACAGGACACTGTGAAGATAAATTCATAGAAACAGATAAATATGGCTTGAGTTTGCACATGGAATTTCCATAGCTGCCTATTTTATGCATGGATTTATTATCCTTTTATATAAATGTTCTAGTTTTTCTTCTATGAGTGTTCATGAGCTGATTGAATACATTTTTATAAGCACTGTCATGCCCTTCTGTAGGAAAAGAGTTTGGTGACGGAGCACTTATCTTCCAAGAAGGATCTCTTGATACTCAGAAATGGGAATGGAGTGTCTTGCATGGTAGCATTCATTTATTGATTATAGGTAGAACCTTGACTCAGTTTCTAGTGACTGAGTTCTACTGAGAACTCCAACATCATGGATTTTATTTAAGCTAGAGTATGCCCATGAGCAAATAGATGCATCTTTAAATTTTTAACCATCCTTTGGAAGAAGGGGCTTATTAATCAATCCCACAGGATCCCCTGCTTCTCAGCTAAATTCAGTATGCGCTTCTTCACATAAAATGTGAATAAAATGTCCCCCATGCCCAGAATGCTGGCTGATTTCTGTAATTCCAGCCCTTAGGAGGCAAGGGGGGGGGGATTTCTGTGATTTCTTTTTCTTTCTTTTTTTTTTTCTTTCTCTCTCTCTCTCTCTCTCTCTCTCTCTCTCTCTCTCTCTCTTTCTTTTTTTTTTGTTTGTCTTTGTTTTTTTCCAAGACAGGGTTTCTCTGTGTAGCTTTGTGCCTCTCCTGGAATTCACTCTGTAGCCCAGGCTAGCCTCGAACTCACAGAGATCTGCCTGCCTCTGCCTCCTGAGTGCTGGGATTAAAGTCATGTGCCACCACAGCCCAGTGAATTTCTGTTTTTTCAAGACCAGCCTGGGTTACACAGTGAGTTATGGAACACCCTAGGCTATGTATACAGTGAGATACTGTCTCCCACAATCCCCCAAAGCCATTACCCAAACCATACCTTTATCAATCTGTCTTAACTCCCAGCCCTCTTCAACTCCTGTAGAAATTTGCCTTAGCAAAATGATAGGTCATGAAAGAATTTAGAATCAGTAGCTGGGAATATATGATTCAGTAAGCAAATATAAGAAATACACAGTGTAAAGGAGCTAATAACTCAACTTGAGTAGTGGTGAGCCCTCCAAAATGATGGACAGTTTTCTCCTGAGCATCTGACTCACATTCATAAATACTTATTTTGTTGCCCAGGTGAATATATTCCATGGATTCCTTAAGCACTTTCATGCACTGAGATCCCTTCCCACCAAGCCTGTGTCTCTCACATCCTTATACTTTTGAGCTTGTTCTCGATTCCTGAGCAGACATTTGTCCCCCTTTCCTCTTATGAACTATTAACAATCTATCAGTTTTCACCAGTCTACACTAATAAGGACAGCTGACCAGTTAATGTGTTTCATTGATAAAGTAGTTTAATAGGAGGGAGGCAACCATCTTTCACGGGAAAGGTCAGTGTTGGTGGAAAGTTGCCCTTTTGTGACGAGAGCAGGACTCAATGTCCAGAATGTAACTAGCTGTAAGAAGTATCAGCTTCATCCGTGTGTAAGGAAATCCTTTTGGTGAGCTTTTCTTGAATAGAATGTCAGGCTGTGATGGGATGACCACACTGAGGAGCAAAGGAAGAAAGGACTGAGTAGACAGGGCGGAGGCAGATAGCGGAGGGTTGTCAATGTTTACGCTGAAAAGGAAGGATTGTTTTAAACATATTTTTATTAATTCTTTGAAAATTTCATATATGCATACAATGTATCTTGATCATATTCAACCCCAACTCCACCACAAATCCTCCCAGATTTACCCCAACAACCTTTCCATCTTTGTGTCTTCTTGTCTTCTTTTAAATTATTTTTAATAACCCATCCGGTTTAATCTGTGCTGCCATATGGTTGTGGGGCTACCAACTGGACCATGGTTGACCAACTAGGGGCCATACCCTTAAAACTGGCTGTCCTTCCCCAGCAGCCATCTGTTGTCTATAGCTTCTCAGTTAGGGGTGGTGGGGGAGTCTGTGAGCCCCTCTCCCCTACACACTAGAACATTGATGGCTTGACCTTGTGCGGGTCTGGTGTAGGCTATCACCGTACTGTAAGGTCATGAGTGGAAGACATCTCCTGCCATGTCCGGAAGACACTGCTTCACCCCAATCCTGTCTGAACTCTGGCTCTTACAGTTCTTCAGCTGGCTCTTCTCAATGTTCCCTGAGCCTTGGGGGAAGGGAGTGTGATACAGACAGCTCATTTATGGCTAAGCACTCCTCAGACATTTATTCTCTACACTTTCACTAGTTGTGAGTTTCTGCATTAACTGTCATCAACTGCATAAAAAATTTCTCTGGTAAGGTCTGAGAGCTGTGTTAATCTTTGGTTATACAAGCATTTTATCAAATAGAGAACATGGAACCTTTGGAGGCTTCCAAACTTCAAATGGAAAGGAAATAAGGGTATTTTTGAAAGATTAATCTGACTGAGGTAAGCATATTGGGATAAAGAGTAAAAGACTTAACTAAAAATAATAATTTCAGAGAACACTGAACTCGGGATGGGCATTCGAAAGCTGTCTTGAAGCACACACAGACCAAGGACATGGAAGATAGGAGAAAATGCAGGAAGTCAAAAAGGCACAACAGGAAAATACAACATAGAGAAAAGGGGCAACCAAGTGACCACAGGAGCCAAAATGTCCCCAGGTGAACGAAGTGGCCTCTAGGAAAGGATCAACAGGCACAAAAGTGTGCTCCAGCCACTAATGGTGACCTTGACCACAATTGCTCCTGAGCTTCCCTGTGACAGCAGGTGCTCCATCCTAAAGCACTGTCTACTGAGAAGCCTGTCCAAATACAGTATTCCCAAAGTCATGAGACATCTGCCCCAAATGCACCCAGACCACCACACATGAAAACAATGGCGTGTGCACACAGGGAGACTGCCATCTCTCTATGGCTCCATCTGAAGATAGAGGTGAAAGCTATAAACTAAGTCCTTAATGTACACCAGCTGAGAACCTCTCGGCTCATTGTCCTCAAGACAGGGTAGGAGGTAATATACAATTCAGAAAAATTAAATATTTCCAATTAAAAATTTCACCCCATAAGCTTTGTCTTGGAAACATGTTTCCCATTTAACAGACTACCAGTTTATTATGACTAGATCAAGTGTGAGTTTTAATTAAGATATAATCCCTCTTTATATAACTCAAATTTGGTATGGGTTTGATAAAAAAGGTGACTGCACACATTTTATTTTTTCAAATATTCAAGTCTTTCAAATTACAGTTTGTCAATAATGATCATAGCAAAGGGCCTTTTTGAAAAATCACAAAACTGATAAGAATTACTTTTGTACCCATATGGAAATTGCCAGTGTAAGGGAAAACATCAAAAAGTATTATGTAGATAATATGAAAACTATTTCTATAATACACTTCCATTTGAATACGTGTTACCAATCAAAGGCCACTAAATAAAATAGGCAGTTATACTGATTTTTGATCCTGTTGTGTTTATACATCCTTTCCCATGAAAGGATATTAACATATTAAAAACTTCCACTTGTCAGTTAATTACTAGTATGGATAATTCTATATAGTAATGTTCATTTCAAAGCACTAGCTCTTGGAATTTGGATCTTCAGTTTTACCCACATCCCTGTGACTGCTTGCTGATCCTCAGGAAGCAATGTTTTCCTTAGTGAACAAAACAACAGGCCTTTGCATACATCTACCAGTAGGTGGAGCAGACAGCATAATTTATTACGAAGAACAAGGGCAATGGAATGAAAGTCAGTTTCTTTGGAAGAAAACAAATCTGTAAATGAGATTTTCTTCAAAGGAAATATGCCCTGTATGTGTTAGATTTGGTTTGACTGGATACTGAATCAAAATAAATCACTTTATTAAATAATCAATCTTTGCGGAAAGATAAATTTACAAATGGAGGCATTGCTTGCATTTTACTTTATTCAAATCAACTAAAATTAGCTTTCCTTTCAAAAAATTTTTACAGGGACAAAGACTTTTTGATGTGTTCATTTAGTAAGGACGTTAAACACAATCCTGCTTTACAGGTGGCGGGTGCATAACAAATAGTATTTTCTAGGAAATATAATTGACTAATCCTGTTATGTCTGCAGCAACAAATTAACCTTATTACTACTAGTAAATGGTGATTGATTATTTATGCAAATAAGTTGCCATGTTCAGCTTTCTGATTGAAATAAACATATAAAAAGGTGCTTTACTATGACTTGAACTTTTTAATTAATAAAGCCCCGAGGGGTCTATTAATTCACTCATTGCAATATTAGTTATTTACTCATGGAACTCCTATTAGCACACACATATTTGCTTGAATAAAGATGAGATAACAAAAATTATGAAGAGCTTCTAAAACTATTTTAAAATGTACATCAGATTCATGCTAAAATAGACTTAAAATTAAGTTTAAATTTTAAATTGTGTCAGTAAATATCAATATATCAGCATAATCAGTCTGAAGTTATTAATTCATTAAATAACATTATCTATGTCTGAATTAACAGTTTTGCTTGAAAAATTCTTCAGTGTTTTTAAAGCATTACTTACCTGACTAATGTTTTATAGCTACTAACTAAGTTAAGCTAAATTAGAACTATAGGAATTTAATGTTAAAATTAGTATTGTACAATGCATATTAATAATATTATTACTAAATTATTCAGACTTCCAATAAACTATCTTCTCTTCTAAAAATGCTACAGGGGTTCTTTTTACACAGTCCAACAAAACTGTTTGTATCTGTTTATACTTCTCACAAAGAGTATGTACACTTGCTATTGACAATTAAAACACAAATCTCTTGAAGCTGAAATTTCCTGTAGTAAGCAGTCCAGGAGAGTTAACACAAACTACTAAAAATATTTTTAGATCCAGAGCTCAATTTCCACCCAGCAGCCAAGTCATTGAGGCAAATGAGTAACAATACTCACAAAAAGTATTTGCTTTTGCTTTTTATTTAGGGAAAGTATTTAAAATTCATTATTAAATAGAACAAAAAAGTATATTATATCAGGAAAATCATAAATGAAAACAGTTGTTAATTGTAGTCAGCCTGCTTATAGGCAGCAACTTTCTCCTATTAAAAGGTTCTGTGACAGGAGACTGAGATGGGGTTGTGTGCTCCTTCTGGCCAAGGATCTGTAGGACAGACTTACATCTACTAAATTCGTAGCACAGCACCCATGCAGGGCAGGCATTCGAAGCCATGGGATTTAGAGTACCAGGCTGAGGAGTGAGAGTGCAGGAAATCTTTGTAGTCTTCAAATTCTACCTCTCTCACATTATGTTGACAAATACTGATTAAAATGAAGCAGAACAGATCTAGTGAGAGTGTAGGGGAAGGCATGCATTTCCTAGCATCATCTGGCAGCACATCCGATCTCATGGACAAATGAACAGACTGGACAATAAGATGGTATCGCTCTTCTACTTTATCACCAACAAGTTTTCCCTGCGGGGGAATTTCCCCATAAGTTCAAAGGATATCCTTTCATCTCTTTGGTTACCTATAGTTAAATATCAAGATCACCATAACTACATATACCAAATTGCCAGAGCCAATAAAACCCCTGACATTTTATAATATTCTTCTCCAAGGGAGGAGATTTGACAAGACAATTTCACCTGCGATGTCCTAACATCAATGGTACCAAAGTAAAGCGAAGGTGAAGAGGACTCTCACATGGAGACCCCACTATAAGGATTGCTAATTAATTCTCACTGATAATTAAAATAAATAAAAGAAAGGGGCCAGCTTTGTTCTTCCACAATGAGGGTCCTGGGGCTTGCACCCAGGTCATCAGGCTGGTGAACAGCACTTTTACCTGCTGAGCTACCTCACCAGCAACTCATGCATTTAAAGCCATATTTATCTGCATAGAATATTCTAAATGCAATGTACTTTTTCTCAGCAACCATAACAAAATCTTAAGAATAAATTTACAAGTATACTGAATTCTACATGTATCTCTCCATATGAAGTTGTAGTTGCTGAGGCAATTTGTTGAAAAGCTTTGCCTGACAACCTCCATCCAAACTTAGAAAAGGAGGAAGAACCTGGCTTAATCTCAGCATTCACTCAATTAAAAGAGAAAAATCTGAAAGCCAGCTGAGCTTGATAACTTGCTAGTTCTTGATCAATTCACAACACAACAACAAGCCACTTGGAATGAGTTTTGAAGGTGAGGTTATGCCCTTCATGTTGTGTTATCACTGTGGCAGATCACTCTGCTGACTGGGACCTTTCTGCCTGTGGCTCAGCCACTGCCTCTATGCAGCACTGTCTCAGACCAATCATGGTGCCTGCGCTCACCTACACTGAGACATGAAATTGAACTCGAAGTAGTGTCTTTGTGGTATCTTTTCAACAAGTCATGTCCTATCCAGCCTGCTAGTTTATCTCTGTCAGGCTAGGAGTTCAAGTGGCTCATGGGAGCTGCCAGGCACAGGTAGACTAACCTGCTCTGTGCTGAGAAGGTAATGCATCTTGCGGGCTTGCTGATCTCTGTGCTTTTCTTCCCGTTCCAGGCAAGCCTTCCTCTCTTCTCTCTCCTTCATTTCTGCGAATTCCTCCAAAGCCTCCCTGCATCAGAATTGTCAGCAGTTACTCTGATGACATCTGTTGATTCCCTAATTCTTTCACTGATGAAAATCAAGATTTTTGAGGAGCAATGATCACCCACATCCATCAAAATCAAGGGTGCAATTTATCTTGCCTGTGAATTCTGTGGAAATCTTTGCCATTGTTAGATTGTGTTTAAGTGACTTTTTCATGATAGAGTTTTCAACACCAAAAGGGCACCTGTTATAATTAATACAATAGCAAAAGAAATGTCAAAATCCAATGCAAAGTGAGTGCCTTTCCACAACACCAGTTATTTTTGTGGAAGATTAGCTATCCTGGAGATACCTAAATATCCCAAGAAAGATGTGTCTTCAATTTTGGTTTGTATTTACAAATGTCTACTTCCTTATTTTGCATACTAATCACTTTATTTTTTAAAGTACAGAGTCTTCACATGCTTAATTGATTCTATGTTTACTTCAGTTAACAGTTCAATTAATACCAATAAGATTACACATATTACCATGCATCTAAAGAATTGACATTTTATTCAATTATATGAATAATTTAAATAAAGGATTAGATTGTTACAATCTTCCTAAGACATGAAAAATTCCACTAAAATAATAAAAAATCCCCCATTTATGTATACTTCTAAGAAATTTAAATGAAAAATGAGCTTTAAATTATACTGTGTGATAAATAGCTTCCAAACAGAACACGATATTATCAAACAAGGAAGAAAGACTACACCTTTTGTTTTCATTGGACAAATTTATCACTCATGTCAGAACAGCATTTTAATACTGCCGTTCTATTTTAAAAATAAACATATGACTTGTTGTCTACTTCCATATGTAAAATCTCAAAGAAATCATCATAGCCTTTGCTTTGTATATGTCAGGGAAAACTAGAAGGAGATGGTCAAAAAAAAAAAAAAAGAAGGATTCTTCTTGCTCCCGGAGAGTGGTAAAATTTTTGTTGCAATTCTGTTACAGACTACTAATACTTCACACAAGGTTACTTATGAAACACTCTGACGTTTAAAAATCACCATGCTAGGCTACTGAAGCAGACCAATTTTTTTTCAACATAAGATTAAATTGCAAAATAAATGAATTACTTGGAGTGGCATGGCCCCCATTTTGCCACCCTTCCCTTGAAAATTGCTTATTAATATGAAAAAAGGAGGCAGAAAATAGCCTGTTTTCCTTTATGCATGGTATTTGGGGGGCTTCTGCACCCGCCAGCCTGGGCTAGCTGCACATTTAGATTGTGTTGGCAAGCTGGTACAATGACCTTTCTGGCTGCATCTCAAGGCTATTATTAATCGCTAAGTAACCTGGTAAAGCCAAACAAATTTGTTTCCATTGAAAGCATCTCTGTCTGTGTCTGCGAATTTGTTCTGTACCAAACAAACCTCATTAACTGTGTCCACTTTTTGACAAAGAACCAGGAGTTAGAGGAATTGGTAACCTTTCTTTGTCCTTAAGGTCCACATTTCAAGACAGTTACATATGAGCAAATGAGAATTTTTACCAGGAAAAATAACAATCATGTTACACAAAAAGTAATTGCATTATACATTTTCATCTTTACTTTTGTTATTATGTAAAAAATGTTTGTGTGAAAATACACAATTCCTCTGTGATTCCTCTTATAAGCCTTTGAGATAATTTAGAATAACAAGTGAAGGTACTGATTATCCTAGTTTATATCATGGAGAAACAAGCACAGATAAAAATTGATCTAATGGCAGGAACGAATGAGAACCTGGACTTGCAGGATTTCTAACTGCAGATCAGGCTGCAGTTGCCATCCGTCCAGACATGAGACAGAGATGATATTTTCTACCGAGTTAGCCACGCATGTCTTCTTTTATCTTATGGTCCTGTTTTCTACTATAGAAAATAGTTGGATTTTCTGCACCATTTTCATTGTCTATAAAATATTCTGTGATAATACATGGAGACTAAAACTACTGTAAATACTTACAAGGACTTCTTTTTTAGTACATTTTAGCAATGGCATTTATAGTGATAAATGTTTACATATTCTAGAATGACAGTGATAATAAAAATAAAAGTAACCACTGGGAGGCAATATCGTGGAGTAGTTAGGATGTACTCTGTAATGACCCTGGTCACATAAACTGCACTGTGCTGTTAGCTCGCTGCTTAACCTCTGAACTTCAACACCTTCATCTAGAAAGTGTAAATATACTAATATTACCATCTTTCCCATTAGACTATTGTGAGGATCAGATAAGCTGAATCTATGCAGAGTATTGCGATGTAAGCATTAGTTTTCTTCAGCAGTGCTTGTACATTAGGTGCAAAGCTACTCAATTTATTTGCTACAGATATTTTCACGATGTGTCTAAATCCTTTGATGAAATTCCTTATGATGAGTGCACACTGTATGGGTGAAATGTCACAATGAAGAACACAGTACCTGGCTTCCTAAGAGACATGAGACATGAGTAAAACTGTCACCAGTGGGAAAGAAGAAAGAAAATAAATATGTAAATAAAGCTCTCTTTCCTCTGTCCTCCTCATACTACACCATAGAGCCGTTTCACCTTGAGGAGAGGGTTCACCTTGCAGGCCTGGAAGAAAGCTGTGTGGCTACAGATGACAAGCATATGTGTTCAGCTCTGTTGCATCACTATGGGGCTATGTGTGAAGACAGTGACCAGAGCTGGGTGCTCACCACATCACAAGCTCCACACTGGACCAAAGCACCCTAGCCTGCAGCTACCAGGAGTGCTGGCTGCTGCCTGGTCATAAGGGAACCTCACTGAGTTGTTGACTAAGGGAGGAAACAGGCTCGAAGCCTTTGCCTCAGGGTGGAGCACTGTAATGGCCATCTGAATCCCGGAGCTTCCTTGCACCAATGAAGAGCACTGATGCCTGCTCACACTTGCCCCTTTCTCAGCTTCTATTCCTCCCTCACTCACTAGAGCAGCATATGGAAGTCTCTTGCCACTGGAAGCATGCACACTCCCTTTTCTCAGCCTTGCTGCACTGATCTTAACCATCCCAACGGTTGGGCATTTTAGTCTTGGTTCTGCTTTTAGGAAGTGCCTCAGTCATATACATATATGATCTCATTCATTACACTTCATGTCCTATTAGGAGAAAAAAAGCCCCATTGGACAGATTGTATCAGCCTGGCATTTACAGGAGATGTGATTCATAGAGATTAAAGTGGAATTTGAATCCAGGTCTGAGTCCCAAATCTATGCCTTTAATCATGATGTTAAATTCATATTACATGTTATGATTAGCATTTTATTTAAATGCTGATAGGATTTCTCTGAGAAAATAACTGAATAAAATAGTACCTACACTATTTTTCAAAGCATACAAGAGGATAAGTTTGGGAATAGTTTAATTACTCTTTATCATCAATTCATAGCATTAGAAGTAGGAGGCTGCATAGAAACATGGAACATGATTTTTATTTACAGCCACGAGTCTCTCTTCCTTAGAATACGCTTTCCACTTGCTATTTTTGATAAAGTGGAAGGGTCCATGTTTCTAACTTTAAAAGGCTAATGAAAATGAAAAGATCCTTTGAAGCTATTAGGCAGACACAACTAACAAAGAGGAAAATGTTACAGGGTCTTTGAGGCTAGTCCCTGGCCTCCGTCCATCGTCCTCAACAGCACTCCCATCAGGCCTCAGTCTCAGCGGTTCCACGCTCACACACCCTGAGGACCATCACTTACAATACACGCATGCTCTGTCTGCAGCGTCCTTTGCAGTTGGAACTCTCCTCCCACTGCTCTTCTCACTCACACACTGTCCATTTATTTGTCCTTCAAGGACTTCACAGTATCACAATCATGTATTTATACAAACACTTATTTGGTGTGTGAGTCTTCCACTAGACTGTAAACTCCATGAAAACCAAGAGTCCATCCCATCTATGTTGTTCTTGTCTATGTGAATGAAGAAGTAAATCTATTTTGTTAGATAGTCCTGGATAGTAGAACATTGAGATGAGTACAAACTTTTCAAGGCTCTATTGTCTCCATATAAGTATTTAGGGTTTTGTGTGTGAATGATGTCAGAAACTCCAGGGGGAGTGACAGACAGGTGAGTGCACAGTTCCTCTCCATCCTGAGCCTGCATAAGCTGACATTACCTCCTTTCATGCAGTAACATGTGTTCCCACGACACACACTTTCTTTTTCTTCCTACAATGACTTGTTAAATTGTTTCTTGATTTTCCCTAAAGTCTATGCCAAACTAGAAAAATATTTCCCACAAACTATTTTTTGAAAAAGAACATTCTGCTCAATCCATATTAAAGATCTTATGGGGTCCTGAGGATTGGACTCAGTTGTCAGGCTTGGTGACAAGTACCTTCTTCATTCACTAAGCCAGCTCACTGGCCCTTAAATATCTTTCCCCATTCTTTCGGTTTTTCAAGACAGCATTTCTCTGTGTAGCTTTGTGCCTTTCCTGGAACTCGCTTTGTAGACCAGGCTGGCCTCGAACTCACAGAGATCTGCCTGTCTCTGCCTCCTGAGTAATTGGATTAAAAGTGTGCGCCATCACCTCCAATTCTTCAAGAAAGCTTTATTAGTAATGTTTAGCTGTTTTCACCATCCTAAGGCTTCACTGTTCTTTTATAGGTCCAGTACATTGTGTAGCACACTACAGCTGCATGTCTGCATACATGCACTTGAAATAGTCCTACTAAATGCTAGGGTACTGATGTGCACTAAATGCTTATGTCTGTCTAATTAGGAAGTCTGTGTGGGGAATTTGAGGGACTGTCAGTATGATGATCCTGAGAAAGTAAAAGGCAGACAAAAATAAAATGCTGCTAAATGCTTCTTTCCATTGTGGAATCTGAGAAGTTTCACATAGCAAATTCTTGAGGATAGCCCTCACTGCAGGGTATTTGTATCATTATGAGAAGCAGGGTACAATACTGTTGCTTTCGAGAGCACATAGGGATTGAATGAGATAATGATTATGGGCCAACAAGTGTTCACACCAGGTACTGGATCTGCTGGCATCTTGATGTTAGAATTCATAGTCTACAGAATTATGAGGGGGAAAAATTGTGTATTTAATAATCTACTCTCTGGCACTGTTACAAAAGGCACAAGTCAATGCTAAAATTAGGGATTGAGGTTCATTCATGAAGGTGTCATGCCCTTCTCAAAGCCCTTGCTCTAATTTTTCACACTGTAGACCCCTCCTACAGACACACTGTAGACCCTCCCACAGTCACTGCTGTGGACCCTCCCACAGTCACTGCTGTAGACCCTCCCACAGTCACTGATGTAGACCCTCCCACAGTCACTGCTGTAGATCCTCCCACAGTCACTGCTGTAGACAGTCCCACAGTTACTGCTGTAGACACACCCACAGTCACACTGTAGACCCTCCCACAGTCATGCTGTAGACCCTCCCAGTCACTGATGTAGACCCTCCCACAGTCACTGATGTAGACCCTCCCACAGTCACTGATGTAGACCCTCCCACAGTCACTGCTGTAGACCCTCCCACAGTCATGCTGTAGACCCTCCCACAGACACACTGTAGACCCTCCCACAGTCATGCTGTAGACCCTCCCAACAATCACTGCTGTAGACCCCTCCAACAATCACTGCTGTAGCATACCTTGAAACAACTCCTTATCAAACAGCACACCAGCCTTTGGAAGTTTGATTTGGAGAACTGCTCTACTGAGAAAGGTCTGCTGTATTCTATAGTGGAACCAGGACTCTCTTTCCCTGCATGGTGGATGTGGAAGCTGCTAGAAAACACATTCTAGGTTCCATCCAGACCAGCCTATCAGAACTCACATGGGGCCCTGCGAGAATTCAGACTGGGATTTGGGGGATGATTGGGAAGGTTCAGTTTTGTTCAGTAGGATGATGTCATAAAGAAACTCAGTGGTGTTCCAGTAGTGACCCTAACATGCATATCACCACTGAGATGGCACATGACAAGATATGTGTGTTACAAAAGATTGTTGAAAACGATAACTTGACAGAGAAATAAAGGGTAATATGAGATCATTTAAAAAAATCACAATTGCCAAAGCCCGCAGAGGAAACCAGTGACAATACTGCATAAAGTTCTCAAATAAGCACAAAATGCCATCATCTGCTCCAACTTCAAGAACAATTTTAAGGAAATTGACTTAAACTGCTTTATAGTTTTTAACTCAGTTTTGACAGCAAGTCTGATGTCTCAAAATAAAACAGGTGAATACCAATATGTTTTCTGTGGGTGTATCATGACATAAAGGTATTTAATTCTCATTCAATTTATTGACTATATTTACATTTTTAGTTTAAAATATAATTATGTCATTTTACTCCTTCCCTTTCCTCTCTCCAGTCCGTCCCATGTGCTGCCCCCTTGTTTTCTCTCAAATTCTTGGCCTCTTTTTTATTTTTTCTCTCTCTTTCCCTCTCTCTCTCCCCTAATTATATCTATATCTATATCTATATCTATATCTATCTATCTATCTATCTATCTATCTATCTATCTATCTATAAAACTTGCTCAGTCCATTTAATGTTACATGTACACACCTAGAGGGCTGAACATTTGGTCTTGGATACTCACTTACTGACAACTTGTAGGGTGAAAAGGGCCAAGGAAAAAAAAACCCTGCCCCTGACTTGATCTCAGGACCAGGGCTTGAAATTCCACTAATCCCTGAGCTTGCCCCAGAATCAGACCACAAAAAACCGCCAATCCCAAGCTACCTTGGAAAGCTCCCCCAAGTCAAAGAAACCTTACATAAGCTTTGTACCTTGTTCAGTTTGCGGCTGTTTCTCACCCTAGCAGCAACCATCCTGCTGGATTCTTCCATCTCAATAAATCTCCTGAGTGAGGTTTCTTGTGTGGTGTGACACTTTCACCAGAGGAACCCAGCTGTAACAACTTTTGTCTAAGCCAGAGAGTGTGGAGTTGAGCAGAAATATAACACTTTTGCTGCAGAAGCTTTCCAAAGGGACTAAGGAGAGCTCTAACATATCTCCAGAACAGAACAGAGCTGTAACAATTCTCTGGAGCAGAGTTGCTAAACTTACACTGGAGAAAACTTTGCCTGGAGCAGAGGTGTAAGCTGCTACACTTATAGTGACTTTGTGTTATTCCTTGGCTCCTGACTGCCAGGATACCTTTCCATTCGAGACGCAATGTTTACACCACTTCCCTGGGGAAGATTGTTTCTGTAGGTCACAGCAGGCCTTAGTTGCCTATAATTTTTGTCCAGGATTGAGGCCTTGTGAGATTTCTCCATACCATGCCAGCATAATTCCTAGCTCCATTCTAAATATTTGTCTTTATATCCACAGATAAGTGCAGTCCTCATTCCTCATCAAAGGAACATCTCTTTGCAACAGATGGAGATCATTACAGATAACCACAACTGATCAAAATGCAGAGGACAAGTGGTCATGTGGTATCTACTCCCAAATGAAACATCTATAACACAACTCCTTGCACCAAAGGTTCTAGAACCATCATGAAAGAGGAACAGGAATTTTGCTGTGATATTGCATGTTCTAGAAATGTCTAATTAGAACCATGAAGTCTAATCAATTTGGCTGCCTAAAAAAGACCCGAACAAGGATAAGAGTGATACCAATAGGCATGCTTACATTTGGTTTTTAATGACTATCTGCTATCAATATATCCATATTTAAGCAAATTAATAGATACATATGAATTCAAGGCCAGTATGAAACCTGGTCTCAATAGACAAGTTAAATAAATAAACAGATGAAAGATAGTAGATGAAAAAGCCACAATAAAGCCAATCATATTCTTGGTCTGAATACTTAACATTTAAACACATTCTGAAGGTAATAAAAACCTTTGGATCCTTTATCTAGAGACCTTACTATTTCAGAAATATTTATTTATTTATTTATTTATTTATTTATTGTTTTTCGAGACAGGGTTTCTCTGTGTTTCTTTGCGCCTTTCCTGGAACTCACTTGGTAGCCTAGGCTGGCCTCAAACTCACAGAGATTCGCCTGGCTCTGCCTCCCGAGTGCTGGGATTAAAGGTGTGTGCCACCAATGCCTGGATTCAGAAATATTTAGAAAGGTCCTCTAATTTAAGACAAAAAGGCAATTGTTGTGGATGGGGTGATGGCTTAGTTAGTAATGTAACTACTTTGCAAAAGACCAGAGTTTGATTCGTAGAACCCAGATTAAAAAAAAGCCAGGCATGATGGCACATGCTGAATTCCAGGGGAGACAGAGACCAACAGACTCTAGCCTACTTGGTGAGCTCAAGGTCAATGAGAGGCCCTGTAGCAAACAATAAGGTTAATATCACATGAAAAATGATACTCAAAATTCTTTAGCCTCTGCATGCATGTACACATGTACACACACACACACACACACACACACACACACACACACACACACACAATTTATCAATTCCTGAAAAGCCTTTGTTTCAGTATAAGATGTGTCTCTGTCAAAAACATCTCAGTTAATTTAAGGGTTAATATCAAGCTACAAGGCCCTCTAAATCAACATATGCAAACCTCATATGAATTCACAAGACTGAAGCAAGTCTGTATGGGTCAGCTCCAGGTCTTCTGTGTATATCATAGCTCCACTCCAGTTAAGTGTTTTTATGGGACTCCTGAGTGAGAATGAGTGGGTCTTGGATTTTTGTGCCTTCTCTTTAGCTCTTTTCCTTCTGCTGGTGTGTTGTGTCCTACTCTAATATGATAGGTTTTTTTTTATCTTATTATATTTTATTTTGTTATATATTATTATGTCTTAGAAGTCTGTTCTTTTTTTAATGAGACACAGAAAGGGAGTAGATTCTGATGGGAGAGGAGGTGGACAGCAACTGGGAGGTATGGAGGGAAGGGAAGCCATAATCAGGATATATTATTTGAGAAAAGAATCTATTTTCAATAAAAGGAAAAAAGTTAATATCATGAAGAGAAATAACTGACTTGTTATACTTGTCACATACATGCTTGAGATATTAAAGGAAATGGCATGCAAAATCTAGTCCCTGTTTTTAAGAAGCTTGCAAATAAAACAGCTAACACCTTCCTAGACTGACAGAACAAGTCTATGAAAAAGACATTTGCACATTGCTTTAGTTCAAGAATCTCACTTCTGATGAGAGGGATCAGAAGAGGCATGATGGGGGTGGTGGCCTTTCGGCTGGAAGGAGAGTTGAGAAAGCTTCTGCTAAACACAGGAAGGAGGAATAAATAGAGACGAATGCTTTGAGATACAGTTGGGTCATTCACAAGGTCTCCTCTCTCTCTCCTCTCTCTCTCTCTCTCTCTCTCTCTCTCTCTCTCTCTCTCTCTCTCTCTCTGTCTCTCTCAGATTTTAATCAGCAGCAGCAAAAGGCAGAAATAACATTATAGTAGAATAATGTTTCCTAGACATGGATGAATGCATGAGAGCAGCAAATTTGTGATTACAACTAGATATTTTTAGGACTAAAAAGGAAGTTTAAAAAATATTATAATACTATTATAAAATTAGAACACCATGATGCCACTCTGATCTTAGAGTGTGCCATTGTTCTTTTCATTTACTTATTTTGCATGAATTCAAAAAGTATTAAGACCCACTCAAAGATCATTAATAAAAATTAATTTTTTTCTTTCTACTGGATCTTTTGAATCAACTTATTTGAAAGAATTTCTATATTTCATTTCTTCTAAAATATTCAAAATAAAATACTTCAGTGAGGAAGTATTATTATTATGCTATTTTTTCAAAACAGTGTTTCTCTGTGCCTAGCTTTGGCTGTCCTGGAACCTACTCTGTAGACCAGGCTGGCCTTGAACTCACAAAGATCTGCTTGCCTCTGTCTCCCAGAGTGCTGGGATTAAAGGCATGTGCCACCACCACATAGCTATTTTATTTTAATTTTTTTTATTATGGATCCTTTCTTTAAAAGGAAGTAAAATTCTATGTAATATATATGATGTCAAATAATTGGAAGCAACATAGGCTAAGTGGAACAACAGAACAATTTGCATTTCCACATAGCACATTAAACTTAGGATTCCAAGATTTTCATAGACATTTATTTATCCTCACAAATGGCATGAAGGTCAGCAAAGGCAGGTATCATTTAAGGTGTCTCTGCTCTGTGAAATCAAATGACTCTACAGATAAGGCCTTTGAGACATAGCACTGAAGAGTTCATGCATGAGGGTAGATCAAACCCATCACACTATTTTCCATATATCTTTTTAGTAATTCAACTATGGAAAAGGATCAATTTGCAGAATCATATAGGCTGAGTTCACAGTTGAGGTGGCTGACAATCTCATTTCATAGGAAAAGACCTGCATGACCTTATTTTTGTGTTTACTCAAACATTGTACATTGCCTCTCATTTAAAATGTGTTAATTGTGTTTTAATATAAGAATAATTGCTGCTGCTTTTGCACATAATTCACCGGACACCAACCAGGGACAGTTCTGAACTAAGTAAAGGACAAGGCCATCAGGTTTAAAGCAGCCACATGCTGTGGAATAATTCTTCTGTACACTATGTGAATATATGCTGCTATGATTGGTTTAATAAGCAAGCTGACTAGCCAATACCTGAACTGGATAAAGTTAGGAAAGAAAGCCAGTCTGAGAATGATGGGATGAGGAAGAGTGGAGTCTGAGGAGTTGTCAGCCAGCCAGAGAACGAGTTGGACACACAAATGGGATAGAGGTGAAAGCCACAAGCCTCAGAACAGCACATAGATTAATAGAAATGAGTTAAGTTGTAAGAGCTAGTTAGTAACAAGTCTGAGCTTTTGGTCAAGCATTTATAATAAATAGAAGCCTCAATGTGTTTGAGAGCAGCTGAGGAACAGGAAAACTCTGTCAATAAATGTCCACCATCCAGCATAGATCCAAGTAAGACCTAAAAAAAAAAAAAAAAAAGCTTACAAAAGGGTTTTAGACACACAGAAATGCAGCCAAGAGTGGCTTCCTAGTCTCTTGTCTTTCATGCCAGCTTCTGTACAAGGATGCATCTTCTGGAAGCTTCCAGCATGCCATGAGCTACAATGCATGGAGGGTTCCCGCAGTCTCTCATGCTAACTTCAGTATAGAAAATCGTTTCCTGACAGCTGTCCTCAACTGCCATGCACTACTGCCATATTCTAAGATGAACAATGTGGGCAGCTGACATAGCAGTTTAAGATTTGTCTCATGCGATTAAAAAAAAACACACACACACACAGATACACAGTAAAGACAGATTTCAGATGAAAAAAACCCTTCTAACCAGTTACAGTGTGTTTAAAAATATACATAGGCTTGGGAGAGAAAAGAAAAAGGGGAGAGAAAGTCATTAAAAAGGAATAGAGTAATACAAAATATAATAAGCCACATAGAGATGGGAAATATATGGAGTCTGGATCCTGTATGCTATTGTGTTGTCTTTTAATTTTTTGGCTGCTAAGAGACACTGGATTATAAAATCTGCTAGATTCAACCAACCTTTATATTTTAAAAATATCTTGACTTCAAAATTTAAGTCAAAAGATATGTTACTTTGGGGGAGAGGTTAGGTTATCCTTTTATTTCCACAGGAAATGAGAGGCTGCGGATTCATTCCAGATTGAAGAAAATCAGGATTGATGGAGGAAGACCTTCTGAAATCCTTACTGCAGACATAAAGAAATAACCTAGAAGAACTACAAGACATTCAATGCATATTTTACCTGTTGAAATATAAAACAAAAAACATCTTTGGCTGACTTGTGTACAATACACAGTCTATACTTATATTAATGCAGACATGTATGTTACTTTTAAAAGTTTATGTATTTCCAGAGCAAAAAGACCAAACACCAATGAAAATGGCTCAGGTGATCCAGCATTTCAAAATGTCTCTGTCTTTTCAGAATTCTGCATCCAAAACAGCTTCAAGGCTGCTGGATGAGATGATACAGCCTCACAGAATACTCCAGTCAGGACTTGACCATGATCCTAAATTTTCTCAGGGTCCCCCAAAGATAGCAGCACCCATAAACAGCAGGAAACAGTCTAGAGAACTACACTCACATTCCTCAAAATTGGTTATGGAAATTTATTATTCAGTCTCTGAGTCAGTTATTTAGGAAGTGGCTGTTGGTTATTAGGGAGCAGGTGGCTGGGATAGGAAAACTAAAGATTAGGTGTTTTATTCCTGATCCCAGGAATCATTTCTATATGATACCACAAAGAAGTTCATCTCATCTAGTGTTGGGTAAGAAAAGATAAAAAGGTGATTCAAAGAAAGATAAACCCTAATGACTTTTTCCCTTGTGTCAAGGATGTCCCCAACAGAAGGAAAAACAGATGTAGAAAATGTTAGATAACATGACAAAGGTGCATGGACATCAGTGATGGGCAAAAATATAAGTGACATTCTATCAACCCAATGTTTCTAGAGTAGGTAATCACTTCAGAATGTCCACTTTATCACATAATTCTGTATTTTCTAGATGTAAAAATACCACAGGAATTGTCAGTCTTTGCTAATGTTGTTTGTATACACACACACACACACACACACACACACACACACACACACACATATAATGTGTGTATAATGTATATTTAACTATGATGTCCACTCATATTTTTCTGAAAACTTATTTTTGCAGCTGTTACAATTATTTAGGAATATGGTCAGGACTCAAGAGAGGGCACAGTGACTAACAGCACTTGCTGCTCTTCCACAAGACCCATGTCAGACAGCACGCAAACACCTGTAACTGCAGCTTCAGGAGATCAAACACCCTCTTCTATCCTTCTCAGGCACCCACACCCACAACATACACTCACAGAGAGACACTTAAACACACAAATAAAAACAAAAATAAATCCTTTAAAAAGAATACAGTCCACGTATTTGTTCTGTATTTGCTGAATTCTTAATGTTGGATAAGAAAAGACAACACTCCAACATGGATGCCTACTTACAGGGCTCACATGCTCTATGCTCTCTCAGTCATCTTTTGCTATGGTAGCAGGTAAGGCAATAGATAATGATGATTGTATTTTTCTTTAAAAAGATGAGTCTAAAAGCAGGAGGGAATACTGATGAGAGAAGAGAGATCCAGTAAAATGTTCCTGAAGGTTGGTCAAATGGAAACTGAAGTAGTCTTTAGGATAAGTCCCAATTGATTCTCTTGGTTAAGATCAAGTGTAGGGTTGGGGATTTAGCTCAATGGTAGAGCGCCCTGGGGTTCGATCCTCAGGTCCAAAAAAAAGATCAAGTGTAGAAAATGTTTCTTGTTTCTGGCTTGAGTAAGCATAGAACTGTCTTACTATATGAGGAGAAAGAGATTTAGGAACGCACTTGCTTCATGCATGAACATGCTTCCTTGAAATATCTACAGATGACCAAATAGTGATGTTAGCAAGCCTCTGAGTAGAAGGATAAACTAATCAGGAAATCTTGTCAGGACATTTTGATTTAGCCATCCCAAACATCAAAATTCAGAGAAAGAGAAGGGATTGTCCACAGCAGGAGAGAGAAAGGACAAGTGGTCAAAAGACAGGCACCAATACTGAAGGCCAGACAGAGCAGGCACTCACAGAAGGCAGCTGTGCTGTGCACACCTTTAAGCCATTAATCAGAGGTGGAGGCAGGTGTACCTGTGTCAGTTCCAGACTGGTTTACACAGTTCCAGGTCACCCAGTCCTGCCTACTCAGTGAGTCAGCAAACAAACAAACAAACAAAACAAAAACCTCAAGAACAAACCAAAGAAAACCCAACAAAACACACTCAGAAAAATGGAGCAAAAACCTATCAGAAGAGGAAAGCAGAAAGTAGTAGAGTGAGATTTAGGTTCTAACGGAAATGAGAGGAGACAGTGGTTAGCAGCATTGCTGTGCTTCAGCTAAGATGGAATTCAAATGCTGTAGCAGGCAGGAGCACAGCTTTCCAGCAAGTTGCCTTTCTCAGTACACATTCACAACAGCACAGACTTACCTTCTAGTAAGACTGATGGAGTTTGTATATTAATACACAAAGCACCTGCTCTTAGAGAAAATAAACAGTGGATGCCTTTTAAAGCAAAGAATACACTATGCACTTCAAGCTAGACACTGCAATATGCTATCATCTAAGTTGTTGCAGCCTCACACACAAAAGTGAGTCTACAGATAAAAGTGGTACAGCCAGCTAACATTACAGACTGACAGGTTTTTGAAAATAAGATGTTATTTTCTTCAGTCCTTAGGCTAGCTCTTACCATAGATAGGAGTTTATAATCTGCATCTGGTTAGGTAAAGCCAAACCTCTCTGGGTAGTTGGCTGAGATCATAATATTGTATTTTAAAGATGAAGTTTATTTAAATGCTATCTTTGGTCATCATATTATTCTCCTTATTTACACAATAACTATGGTGCTCTACTTGTGTCCTTGAAATAGGGAACAGGGACACCATAGTATGAAAAGTGGCCTAGCTGCTGGAGTTCATAAATTTTGCTCAGCTTTGGATGAGTTCAAAGAATTGCCATGTAAGAAAAGCCTTACAGTGGGAATTTATCTGATTATGGCAGTAATAATTACCCAGCTGTTTATTGCAGATAGAGAAATAATTCATGTAGGCAATAGGCCGTGGTGGCAATGACACTCCACATTTAGTAAATATGCAAACTGTTCACTTCTAATTAACCAAGCTAGAGGATGCCCTTATTAAATGTATAAACTAAAAGTGCCTTCCTGACAAATGATGAATTGTTACAATGCACAAACTCTTGCCACAGAATTATTGGAGTGAACTTGGGGCTTAACTTCATTAAGAGATCTTGTGGGATAGTTAAATGAGGATGGACAGTGTAACAAGGCTTACCTGACAGCCAATGATAGGCTAGAGCTTACCGGAACTGCACCTTTCCCTCCATCCTACTTAACTGTTCAGATTCACAATAGATAAACTGTGAAACCACAAAAGTTAATTTTACTTTGAATCAGCAAAAGCACTGAAGTAACATGACATTCCACTTAGAGGCGATCTGATATTTACCTATTGAATAAATCTACAAAATAGTCATTTCTTATGATTCAAATATCTTTTCTGTGTCAAAAGCTAAAAATCTAACACTTTTTCTTGAATTTGAAATACTGTTTAACAAAAACAAATGTGTGGTGGTAATGTGTTCCCCAAAATATTGTGCACCCTAATAAATTTATCTGGGGTCAGAGAACAGACAGCCACTAGTTACAGAACCAAAAATGGTGGCTAGAAAATGGGTCAGAGCAAGCTATAGCAGAAGCTAGGCAGTGGTGGTACACGCCTTTAATCCCAGCACTTGGGAGGCAGAGCTAGGTGGATCTCTGAGTTCAAGGCCACTTTAGAAACAGCTAGGCATGGTGACCCATGACTTTAATCCCAGAAACCCAGCCTGTAATCCCAGGGAGCGACACAGAGGTAGAAAGATATATAAGGCGTGAAAACCAGGCACGAGGTTGAGTTAAGCATTTGGCTGGTTTAATGTTCAGGCTTTGGAGCAACACAGTTCAGCTGAGACTCATTGGGATGAGGACACAGAAACTTGCCGTCTGAGGAAACAAGACCAGCTGAGGAACTGGTGAGGTGAGGTAGCTGTGGCTTGTTCTGCTTCTCTGATCTTCCAGCGTTCACCCCAATAACTGGCCCTAGGTTTGATTTTTTTGATAAGAACTTTTAAGTTTCCTACTACACAAATGGTTTATGGATTGCCTTTAAATTATCTATGGATCAGCTTTAAATCACATTTTAAAAAGTAAATGGATAAGTTTTACTATGAACATATAACACAATACATAAATCAGTTTTTACTCTGAATTTTATCTATTTTTCCCAACTTATTAGGAAATGGTTCATTGTCTGCATTTATGGTTGAGTTTACCAAGGCAAATAAACACTCATTCCATATAAAGCAATTTTATGAATATTCATGTCCCCTATATTAATAACCAGATGGAAATTGCTACTAAGAGGAATCCCTTGACTTAATCAAACAAAATGAATTGTTTTGAAAGACTGTACAGTCTAGGCTGGCCTTTTAGTCATGATCCTCCTCCTCTGCCTCCTGAGTGCTGAGAATATACCATGTGCCAGCATGCCTGACGTCAATTAAATGTTTTTATTTGGATTGTAGACCAAGCAATTCTGTTTACTTTTACAGGTTTGCTGTGAAAGTAGAGGCAGATGATAGTTTAACCAACTTAGCTAGCAGCTTGCTTGATACAGATTATATGTCCAGTATTTATCAGCAATTTTTCACAAGCTTGAATGACAAAAAATTTAATAAAAGATCAATTTCTAGTGTTTTAGCACCAGAATTCACATGATTTATATTTCCATAATAATTTAATGACTAAGATTTTAACTTAGTATCTGCTATGCTTCTAGTGTTAGCTCTTAATGTCTTATAAGGTGAGTTTACGAAGCCCAAAGTCGTATTAGATAGTCTCCTGAAGTAGGAACTTTGATCTAATGCTAACAGCAAAAAAATGCTGATATAATGTTACATGGGCTAGATTCATAACAAGTCAGTGACATTTTTAAACTGGTACAGGACAGCAACTTCCCTGTGTATATGAAGCTAGTCTGTATAAGTTGAGACACTGCTGAGTATCGCTAATATTAGGCCTTTACCCCCTTTTTTCCTACACCATTGTAGTCTTGATAGCCAAATATATGAGATTATATTTTGGATAAGAATTTTTTCTTCCATGTGGAAACATGTTGAGCTGCTACAAAAGAAGCTTAATGTTATTGAAGAATACTTTATCTCAAATTCCTACATACATGAATGGGAGTAGAGAGTGAATTTGGCAAGACTGAGGTCTCATCCCAGTGGGTAGAAAGGATCTGTTCAGGACTATCATGATTGGCTGAAGATGTCTCTCTATTACTGCCCAGATTTAAATATCTATCTTGCACACATATATCAAATCATATTTTGTGAGCTTTATCAGTTTCAAATGTGATATTGTGGTCTTTCCTCAGTCTTCTTTTTCTTTCTTCTTCTTCATATTTCTCCCTCAGTCTCTAACACAAGGAGGGAAGAAGGTTTCATAGGATTCTGCAAACCTACAATGTGACTTAATAAACAATGATTTTTCTTTACTTCAACTATGTCTTACACATCATTGTAGGTGCTAGGATGGTTATTGGTAGCAAGGTCAGGTAGTAAAAAGAAAAAGCCTAAGAGTTGTTATGGAGGGATCATTTCTGGACAGGAAATTTTTAGTGAATCATAGGAACATTAAATATTAAAATATGTATGGGTATGAGATGGATAAATAGGTGGTTAAGTTGGGAAGTCTCCCTGAAGAAGTGATATCAAAGAGGGTAACTGAGGGACTAGGACAAACATTTTATGAGCATGCATGACATCCATTATATGTGTTCATGACATGTGTTGCACGTCACTGAGGAAGTGATGTGCTAATCAGCAGAGGTATACAAACAAACAAAGCAAACAGATAAACAGTAACATCTTTGGAAAAAAGGAATAGAAAGTTCCATTCTTTAGTTTCCACAGTGCTGCAGAGGTTGGTCCTTGTTGATGGCTGCTGGCAGGAAGGAACATCGAAAGCTACAAAGGTCAGTTCAATATGAATCTGAAGAATTATGTGAACTAGTGTCTCAGGCTCAACAAGGGGTTTGTGGGAGAAGACTGATTCTGATAGAACTCATGCATGAGGAAGACACTCTGAGCCTACCTCCTTTGCACTGAAGCCCTCTTGGTCCTCTGGACCCAGCCATCTTCACATGGTGTCATCTTTAGAAAAGTTGGATGGCACAGGAGAGGGTACAGTAAAAGTGTGAATCTCAGAGGCTGGCCGAGGAGCCAGCATGGCATTGGCAATAATCCAGCATGTCAGGAGCACTCCCAGAACAGGACAGAAAGTCATAGAGCCTGCAGACCCAGTGACCATGGAGACAGGGATGCAGGAACCAAAGCAACAGAACTGGTGGGCAGATTGTACTTGCCAGCCAGCTTGTATATGACATCTGAAGTCCTTAATTCATGAAGAGCTGAATAGAATCCTTAGACAATTTAGAAAAAAAGAAAATTAACTGGATAAAAATTTAATCTCTGAAGAAATAAAGGAAGTGATCCAAATTACATACGCGCGCGCGCGCACACACACAAATACACACACACACACACACACACAATTACAAAAACATTTCTTAAAGGTCATTCTCCAGAAGTGTTTGTTTCTGGTGTGACTGAAAAAGGTATTGTATGATCTTTTCTTGTAAAAAGAAACTGCAAACCTACAAATGTTTCCAAGTTTGCAAGAGAACATAATGGATGATGAATCATTTGGAAGACAGACACATTGTCTGAATATATTCTGTACATTTTTACCAGTGTCCAGTTATCTTGATGGAGGCTAATCTCAAACATTTCTGGTTTAACCAGCTACCTATTTCTTTTTCCAAACGCAATTGGCTTACTAATGTCACTCAGATGATGGCAGGCTGAACAGTGTTTTCTGTATCAATCAACTAGTCCTTCTCCTTGTATTTTCCCAACTGTATCTCTTGGGGTAGCACTTTCTATTGAGGAATGAAGATGATGAGATGGGAGGAGGGCTGGAAGACAGTCAAATGACAAGCCTGGCTCTACTTCTCCAGGGTATCTCTCCAAAGAGAGCCAGCAGCTAGGTCAGTGCTGTGACCTGTGCTCTGACTCTTAAAATTAAGGCTGAGCCTTATGTGCAGAGAGAAATGTTTGCTACATCAAGAGGGATGTCAAAGACTGAAGACTGGCATAGACACAAAGTACAACTACAGCACAGTCACAGGATCAAACAGTGTGGTCAGGTGGAGAATGCTTAGCCAGGGCTCTTTAGCCTTCCCTTGGCTCTCAGGTTAATCTGGGAGTGGCCAACAAGTTCCCGTGGAATTAGCTGAGAGTTTGGGAGTTGAGTCATGAGAATAACCAGGGTAAAAACAGAATATTCAGGGCAGCCACTCAGGCTCAAGGAGTTATTTGAAACACATGGATGACCTCGGAAACACAAGGACACAAAGATGTGAGGCAAGGCTTAGTCACTATGGAAAACCACCAGGCCTTCATGAAGCTAAGTGGCTACATCAAATAAGGTAGTAGACACTTGTCATTGACATTTTGTTGTAGCTCCATGGTCACAAGAAGTCCCTTAAACATTTTAGAGAACTTTGAAGAGAGGGAATTAAAAATGTTGCCTGAGTTTAAATGACTGTTTTTATTACTCTGTTTGGACAAATAGACTGACAGTTTTTCCCCCTCTCCCATCCCAATGTTGACAGAAGTGGAAGAATTCATCCAGAATATAAATAAATAAATAAAAAGCTATTATTTTCATAGTATACCTGTGTACTGTACATAATGGCTAAAATGATAATCCAGTACGTGTATGTGTGTTCCTTTTAATAGCGGTATTAGAGATATATAAATCTATGTACTAGACATATTAACAGATACGTTACTAAACATGTACATATTCTCATAAGCATTCACTGCATATTATCAATGCTTTTCTTTTAGAATATTAAAATTATGTCATTTGTTTTTATAAATTTTATTTATGTGTGATGTTCATGTTCTTCTCCTATCAGGGATAAGATGGCTGTTAAAACAATTAGATCAGGCCCACAAGTTTTTGCCTTTGCTAGCTGCTACACTATGAACCTGACAATAGGAGGTTTGAAGATAATTTTAAGTCGTCCTATAAGGAAGACACCTCCTGCCTTGGTGTTTCATGCCCCTGCTTTTTTTGGTGCTATGGTATGATTGTTAGCCCCATGCAGGAAACCTACAGGAACATAGCACCTAATAAGCTCTGTTGGTACTCCAAAGGCAGGATATTTATGATGTACCACTGAGGCCTGGAATATAATCTTGGATCCTGGCTTCTGAACCCTGCACCTCACTTAGGTTTTTCTTTTAAGACCACCTAACACTCAGTGGGAAGATGGCAGCAGGTGTAGAACATTTGTTGACTGGATTTGTCCTGTAATAATAAGGTTTCTATTTTTTGCTGCTTCTTACTCACAGACTTGTCTGCCTAAGACCCCCATACCTTTGCTGTGTTGGGCAATGCATTTGAGAATTTCCTGGGACTTCTTCAAGCTCAAAGTGTAAATTGCCTGGTACCCCTGGGCTAGCTGCCAGTTTGACTGCAAGCACACATTGTTGGTTTACTTATTTCTCCTTTGCTTAGTTAAGGACTGTAGTTGAGGGAATGCAGAAGTATAGCAGAGTTCCTGCTGCCTTAGCTGACTAACTTGAGGTCTCTCCTTGACAGCGAAAAGCTGCATGGCTCTCCTCCAGTGACTCAGACTTTCTTTCAGATAAGCAGATGCCCTCCAGGCAATGGCAGATTTGAGTGTAGACATAAGTGAGTTCTCACCTTCTCCTGTGTTTTGTTCAATAATCATTAACTGTGCAGATAGATGCTTGCTGCCTAGCTGTCATTAGGAGGGTCACCATTCTAAGTGACACAGTGTAACTAGCCTTTCCTTGTTCTTAGGCTCACATGCCTGCGTTACAAGGCACATTTCTGTTCTAGTCACAAAACACTCTGATCAAAACAACTTCGGGAGAAAAGAATTTATCTGGCTTACATTTGAGAACACAGTCTGTCACTTAGGGAAGTCAATTTTTGTGAAGAGGTTGGAATAGATTGTAATTGAGTACAGTTAATTATGAAATATGCCACAATTAAAATGTGATCAACATCACCCCTAGTGAAGAATGAAGAGGTTTTGTGTGTGTGTGTGTGTGTGTGTGTGTGTGTGTGTGTGTGTGTATGCATGTTATGAAGGCTGAGCTTCAATCTCTAGCTTTACCACTAACTTCAAAGAATGTCTTATTCAACATTTGCTTAAAGTTTGAATTTTTTTGAAATATAAAGGATATTCATCCCCAAAGGATATTTGTGTGTATAGTTGGAAAAATATCTAAAACATCATACACATAAGTTAGATGCTAAGTAAGCCTGTTTTCTTACTTTTTTTTTTTTTATCGGCTTAGTAACTGCCTATATTATCTAACTTTGTTCTCCTAAGTGTTTGGTTGGCAAAATAACTGTAGGGAAAAGGGGCTGACTAGAGAAACCCACCCTGACCCTGGAGCCTGGAATTAGGGAAGGATGGCTCAGATAAGGCCAGTGAGAGAAACACAGTTTAGCTCAGATCAGAACCATCTCTGTCCCTGTCCAACTGACTTGTGAAACCAACCAATCACAGAGCAACACAGCAGACTCCTGGCCCTAGGGCCCAGGACCAGGAAAAGAAACACAGCCTGTATTTGGGACCTGAGCCAGATAAATGAACCAAGGTAACATGCCCTGACTCTGAAACTAGTACCAAAGAAACACTCTTTGCCCTTAGCTTAGAATCAGAGTCAGTGAAAGAAATGTGCCCTGGCCTTAGAGGTAGTGTCAGAAAGCTAAGTAAGGCCAGTGAGAGAAAAATAGTTTGGCCCTGAAATCAGGGCCATCTCTGCCCCTTGCTCACAAAACTGGCCAATCCCTGGGCAGAAAATATACTAACCAATCACAGTTGACTCTGCCCCCTAGACATCCTATATAAATTGTCCTGCCCAGTTAGTTGTGAGCTGTTCTCTCCACCCTGGACTACTCCTTCCCAAATAAACCTCTTTCTCAAAAGAGTATTGGGTGAAGACCTTCATTGACAGCTGAACAGAATTACCTTGCTGGGATGTCCCACAGTGAACTGAGCAAGGGGGAGCTGAACAGAAGAATTTTGCTGGGTCATCCCATAGTGGATTGAGCAAGAGAGCTGGTAACACTGAGCCAGAGATTTTGGCTCTCCAGGAGAGGAGCAGGACTGCTGTGCCCTGCGGGGAGACCATCCCCCATCACACCTTGCTAAAGTAGTTCCAGGCCTGACTCTCCCAAGAAGTCAGAAAACCTTCCTTTCCCAGGTTGGGTTGTTTCTTTGCAGTCCCAGCCATCACAGCTGTGCTAAACCTAAAGGTATCCCGGGACACCTTTAGGGCAGGGCTCTTCCAAGTAGCTCAAGGTATCCGGGATACCTCGCCCTCTAAGGCTGAACTGTCTCCTTGAAGTTTCAGCCATCAATTTACTAACATTTTGGTGCCGAAACCTGGGACACCAAACCCAGAGTTTTTGCAGTTTACTTACAATAACCATGATGTTTCTGGTTCATACCAGACACAGAACTTTTTTTCACTGCTGTTTCCCAAGAACTCATAGACGTGCAGCACTAACAGCCAGAAAATTTTATCAAGTTTGGAGTTAGAACTATTTTTTTTATGTTTGAACTACTTATTACAGTGATATTTATTTGCACTGTGTTGGGCAGTATTGTTAGGCATGGATTCAACATTAGTAGACTATATATACTCCAGATTCTTGCTGCTTGCATTTTGATTTTTCTAAGAAACTAGGAAAGATTCTTAAGCATCCATATGTGCTAACAAAAGGAGGAAGGCTATAAACACTACTACAGATTTTTAAAGAGCTTCCATTATGACGTTCAAGGACTGCATATGTTACTGTCTGAAAAAACATGCTGATTTCCTTTATGTTTTCACTTCATCCTTAATTAGGACACAACTGGAAATGCACTGTCTAGATGGATCAACCTATTAAAAGACATCAATACTAGAGAACTGGAAATCCATAGCATCAGTCACCAGATGCAGAAGTCATCTCTATTTTCTTCAGGGTTTTCATTAGCCTATTGCCTTCATCATCCTTGGATGCTCTTCCACCAGAGCAAGCTTGCTTCAAAACTATAAAAATCAGTACACTGAGACTCCAAGACAACTACAGTGAGGAGAAGAGGCAACAGTCATCGCAGTGAGGAGAGATGAAAGTGAGCCACAGTGAGGATCGGAAATAGTCAAACCTTTCCAACTGAATTTCCCTAGGAACTAGCCACAAACATCAGATTTGGAGTAGCTTTTATTTTTTTGCTTATCCTTTGAAACAAATGCAAATTAGCAGATTACAAAGATACCATTTAGCACAAATATTCATGTAAATATTTTGAAACAACAAGCTGTTAGTTCACTGTTACTCCTGGATTATGACAAGCATCACTAGGAAGGAGCATTGACAGGGTAAAAGAGAAAACAGAGTGGAAACTGCATTTCTAAAACTAAGTGTACAACTAGAAGTTGTTTACAGGAAAATATCAGGTATCAAACATTAATTAAATCACTTTTCACATGCCATGCTAAGCATGTTTTTGATGTACGGGTTTCAGAGTAATCCAGGGAACCAAACATATAGCTTAGTTCATGCCAACACAACAGAGCTGCCTAGGGATCTGTGTAGTGTTTCATAAGTACTCCTCCTCTTCATGAAAAAGCTGATTGTGCATTTTAATACACAGTGCTGATTAGCATGCCAACGAATCTAGGAAGTCCTTAATATAATATTAACATTGGAAGAATGTTCATGCAAATAATAAAGTCACTAGTCACTCTCAAAAGTCTGAAAGACATATGCAGTGATTTGTGGAAAGATTGTCACCTCAGAGATAACCTTCCGTATCTATGACAATGCAAAACGAACTTCATGCTTCAGCAAGAAATAATATATTTTAATGATAACTTTAAATATTGTAAGGATTTTTAAAAAAATTTTTAGCTTCTAGTCTAGAACATTTTTAAATTTAATTAAAGGTTTTAAGCACGTAATATTATGTGTGCGTTGGGGGGAGATAAACTATTGATTTATAAGTATTTCATGTTCACCATTGTATGAGTATATAATACACACTATAAATTCTTACCTCTTACCTTATGTATTAGAGTAATTTTTTCTTGTATCTTTATATAATTGAAAGTGCTTTGAATTTTATAGCAAATAAACATAAAGATGTCTTATTTACGGTATCTATTGCTGTGATAAAACATTGTGACCAAAAAGCAAGTTGGGGAGAAAGGGTTTATTAGGCTTACACTCCCATGTTGATGTTAATCACTGAAGGAAGTCAGGATATGAAAACAAACAGGGCAGGAACCTGGAGGCAGGAGCTGATGCAGTAGCCATGGAGGGGTGCTGCTTACTGGTTTGCTCAGCCTGCTTTCTTTGCAGGACTACCAGCCCAGGATGGTATCACCCATCATAGACTGGACCCTCCCTCATTGATCACTAATTGAGAAAATGCCTTAAAGCTTAATCTCATGGAGGCATTTCCTCAACTTAGGCTTCTTCTCTGATGACTCTAGCTTGTGTCAAGTTGACACACAAAACCAGCCAGTACAACAGACTTTTCCATGTCTTCTAAAATTATTCATTACCATATTAGCAAAGCATTTCAGACTTGAAATCTCATTTCTCATTGAAAACAGAAGTTGCTTCTACCTGAGTTTTAATGAGTTTACATGAGGACTTCTGTTGAAGTAGGGGTATTCTATGCCCCATGAGACAGCCTAGTATTGTATAGTTTTACTTACTGGAAATGGACTTTTTATTTTGACCTCAAGTCTTCCCTTTGTGTTTATTTAATTTATTTATTTATTTTAATCTAATGGCTTTTAAAATATATGAAAAGACATCAAGTTTCCCTTTAGGTTTCTGTTTTCCAATCTGGTCACTCTTCATGATCACCAAGCCCCTAAAATTCCTACTGGTGGAGCTGGAGAGATGATTCAGGGGTTAAGAGCACTAGCTGCTCTTGCAAAGGAGCCAGGTTCAGTTCTCAGCACCCACATGGCGGTTCACAATCATCTGTAACTTCAGCTCCAGAGGATCTTATGGCCTCCATGGATATTGTATGCACAACATGGTGCACAGACATAAATGTAGGCAAAACACTCATACACATGGATTTAAAAAAGAGATTTGTACTGATATTTAGGGAGATAGTGTTTAGTTTTATGTTCTTCACTATCAGCTTCAAGCTTTGCTGATGTATCTAACAGAAACAAAACCACATGTCTATATAAAGACTTATACATAAGTCATCACACTATTATTCATTAATAACTGAAAAGGTAGTCTATCATCAGATTAATAAGTAAAATGTTACAGCTTATCCATGTAAAGGACTATTTGGCATACACTATAACATGGATGAAATTTGAACACAGGATATTACAAAGCCTCCTTTTTACAATGTTCAATTTATATAAAAAGTCTAGATTGGCAATTCTACAGAGACAGAAAGCAGACTCATGGTTGTGTAGAGCTGAAGGGTAAGGAATGGAATGTGACTGTTATAGAGTATAGTTTTATGCAAGGTGATGAAAATGTTTTAAATTGACTGTAATGATGTTGTAGAAATGTGAATATGTGAACATATTATAAAACAGTAATCTTAAAATGGGTGTATGAGAATTTTACATTAATAAAGCTAGTAGAATAAAAACAAAATATGTCTTAAAAAATTTCCTGATATATGAAAATATAAAGTCTAATATCATCTATAAAATTTTTTTTTGCTCCAAATCACACCATACAAAATTAATATGCTCAGAAACTAATTTATTTTGATGACTGATCAATTAACATTCAAAATAAAGATACTACTATAAGATATTAACAGCCAGTAGTTCCATTCTTGTATTCAACTTAGAAGAATACATTATTTTAACCTCAAATTTCTGTCAAAAGACCTAAAAACAGCCAGTTTTTCTGTACTCCAAGCTAATAATATTTTATTAATACCAATTTTAAATTTCATCATATAATTTTATTATTCATAACCTTGGGCAGTTTTTACATCTCAGGCTAGAGGTTACAAAGGAGCATGTCTACCAAGTACAAGCTCAGTCTTAAATTAATCAGTGCCATTTATCTTTGTAATGTTTCTACTATTGGTTAAGAAAATGTATCCTTACATATTTATTACATATATTTATTATTAACTGTAGAATATATCAACTATTCTTTCACAAAAAAAGAGTAATGTTAGACCTAATGCTATTTGGTGTCCTACACAATTCAAAATCAAGGCATATTCTGATATAAAATAATTTACTGCCTTTTTTTCTAAATGATATAATATTGCCTGAAGACAAGGATTATATTAGATCTTACATATACTTTTCACAAAACCAGAAATAAATTTTAATAATTACTGGCATAAGTAATTAGCAGAAATCATAATTGCTTTCAGACAATACTAAAATTTGAAATGTAATAATAACAATGCCATTAAAATATTATATTAAGAAAGTATAAAAAGTAACTTTCATATTAGGCAAACTGGTTAAAATCAATAGCTCAGTTGTATGCTAGATGTAAATTGTTGAGTGTGGGATTAGTCCAACATTGCCTCAAGTTATGACATTCTGGAATTCAGTCCTTTGTGTCATTCTCTTCCTTTGATTATGGGATGTACCATGTTTTCTGTTTCAATGGATACAATGGAAGTGATGATGTGTTGCTTTGAGTATGTGGCTTCCATATTGCATGCTGTCTTGATCTCTTGCTTTCTTGCTGAGAGGCAGAAAATTTCCACATTATAAACTGCTTTGCAGAGGTCTATGCAACAAGAAACTAAGAGGCATCATTGGCTAACACCAAAGGACTTCTGAATCTCCTGTAAATAGAGTGTAAATGGAGCTTGTCTTTAATGGTAGTTTTTGCACAGAACAGACAGCAGCTCCAGCTGTCAGCCTGACTCAGCCTCTAGAGAACCAGCATTGAAACAAGTCTAAAGCAGAGGACCTAAGTTAAACAAGCAAAGAACATGAAAAAAATTAAAACACAGAAAATGAACATGCAGGACATGTGTGACACTACCAAAAAGATCCAATCTTCTAATTACAGGCACAGGTGAGGGCGAAGAACCTCAAGAGAGAAAAACATCCCCCAAACTCAAAAGTCATAACTATATACATACTGTCAGCACACAGAAGCTCCAACTAGACAAGACCAGAAATAGCCTCCACCCAGCACAGCCCAGTTAAAACACTGACCCTAGAGAACGAGAAAGCCTGCTGAAGGCTTCCAAAGTAAACAAGTCACACATGAAGGAAACCCTCAGCACACCAGCAGATGCCTTAGTGGACTCTCTGCCAGCCAGAAAAGCCTGCAACAATGTGCTCCAGGTTCTAACAGACCACACCTGCCAACCTTGACCACTGTACCCAAGAAAACTATCTGCCATACTTGAAGGAGAATGAAAAACTTTTGATGCTACATAAACATCTGAAAAAAAAATCATATCCAACAAACCAAAAAACACTGAATGGGACACTGGAAGAAATGCTTCAAGCTGAAGAAAAGCAGCACAGATACGAGACTCTAGAAAGAAAGCAAACAAAGCTGTAATCGAATGAAATATAAAACACAACTAAGAACAAAAACCAGGAAAACACACACACACACACACACACACACACACACACACACACACGAATGGAATCTACACATACATTTCAATAATAACTCTAAATGTTAATGTCTTCAACTTTCCCATCAAAAAGACATAAGCTATCTGAATAGATTAAAAAGCAAAATCTATCTATCTGTTGTTTACAAGGAAATTTAAAAACCTATACTCAATCAACATAGATGTGAAAATCCTCAATAAAACACTAGCAAACTGAGCATAAGCACATATCAATAAGATCAGTCACCACAATCAGGTTGACTTACTCCTAAAATGCAGGGATAGTTCAACAGTCGGTAAATACAATAAAAATATCATAAATAATATAAATGGACTTAAGGATAAAAAATTAAAAGGTTATCTCAATAGATTCATACAATGCATTTGACAAAATCCAACATCCTTATGTAATAAAAGTCCTAGAGAGAGTTGGACTGGAAGTAACATACCCTAGCATAAGAAAGGCTGTATATGACAAACCCACAGCCAGAATTACCCCAAATGGAGAGACTTTCAAAGTAATCCCATTGAAATCAGGACAGAGACACAACTATCCATTGTCCCTACTCCTTTTCAACACAGTGCTGGTAACACTAGCTGAAGCAATACTGCAAGAGAGGGAAATGAAAAGAAAACAAATAGAAAAAGAAGTCAAATTGTCCCCAATTGCAGATGACATATTATTATACATAGGAAATCCCAAAGTATTTCCATCAGAAAACTTCTAGAAACAATTTCATCAAAGTAGCAGGATGAAAAAATCGACTTACAAAGATCAGTAGCCTACCTATAAACCAACAATAAATACAATGAGAAACAGATCATGGAACACTCTCATTTACAACTGCAAAATATTGTGGAATAAGCCTAAGGAGATGAAGGACTACTATAATGAGAACTTGAAATCTCTAAAGAAAGAGATTGAGAAAGACACAAGACAATGGAAAGACACCCTAAGTTTTGTAGAATTAATGTGAAAATGACCATTACACCAAAAGCAAGTTAAATATTAAATGCAATCCCAATAAAAAATATCTAAAACACTCATCACAGAATAGAAAAAAACCCTACAATTCATATGGAACCAGAAAAGACTTTATAGCTAAAGCAAAACTAAGATAAACAAACAAACAAAATACTAATAGAGTTATTGCCATTTCAGATTTCAAGGTATAGTATAGTACTATAGTAATAGAAACAATATGGCACAAAACCAGACATGTAAAATGGATGTCCACAGGGAGAAGAATAAACTAGACTCATATTTGTCACCCTGCTCAAAATTAGATACAATGGATCAAAATGCTCAATTTGAAAGCTGAAGCACTAAAGCTAGTAGAAGAAAACATGGGCAATGGGAAGAACTTTGTGAAAATGACTCTCTTTTCTAGGACTTAAGATAAGCAATCAAGCTTCTGGAGACGTAAGAAAACAACCACATAAAGAAGAAACCAAAAGAATGGAACAGAATCTTTGTTGGCTATACATCTGACAGAGGATTAATTTCCCAAATATACGAAGAACTCAAATAACAGTCAAAGAAACAAACTGACAAAATTAAACAGAGAATTTTCAGTAGAGAATTAAAAAGGACTAAGAAATATTTCAAAAAGTGTTCATCAATGTTAGCAATAGGGAAATGTATATCAAAACGACTTTGAGATTTCATCTCACCCCAGTCAGAACTGCTAAGAAAACAATGGACAACAATGCTGACAAAATTATGGGGAAAGAGGAGCCCACACTTACTGGTGGTGGATTGCAGACTGTTGCAGCCACTATGGAAACCAGTGCAGAGAACTCTCAAAAAACCCACAGTCAATCTTCTATATATACTATACTATTATATATACTACTACACTATTCCTTGGCCTATACCCAAAGGACTGGACATCCTCCTATACAGAGATTTGCTTAGCAATGTTCACTATTGCCCTACTTGCAATAGCCGGGAAATGGAAACAATCTAAATGTCCCTCAAGTGATGAATGGTAATGACAATGTGGCACATATACACAATGGGATACTACTCAGCAGAAATAAAAAGAAAGAAATCATGAAATTTGCAGATAAACAGACCTAGGACAGATTAAGTGAGGTAACTCAAACCCAGAAAGACAACCCTCCTCACATTTTCTCATGTGTTCTCACAGAAAATTTGGTTCTCTTCTCCAAATATCCAAATGTGAGTATATAACTCGGAGTAACCTTAGAACTGAGGGAGTGTGAAGGGAACATGTGGAGGAGGGCACTTAAGAGGGGAGTAGCAGGATGCACTTGGTGTGAAGAAGGAAACAGAAAAACAGGGAAGGGAAGATAAAAAGGAAAGGAGAAAGAGAAGGCAGGACAAAAATAGAACTGGCATTATTTGACAATGCCTCAAGGAATCACATTAGTTTATATTTACAAAATTAAACACAATACATATAAGTTATAAAGTTATGCCACTTGGATCGACAATACTAATGCTCCCCATAAGAAAAAAAAGACTAATAAAAACCAAAGTATCAAGCATGAGAAACCTCTTTTTGAGTGGGTAATCAGGTTATTGCTGTTGCCCTTGGTTGTCTCAAGTCTTTTTTTTTTTTTTTTTTTTGGTTTTTCGAGGCAGGGTTTCTTCTGTGTAGCTTTGCGCCTTTCCTGGAACTCACTTGGTAGCCCAGGCTGGCCTCGAACTCATAGAGATCCGACTGGCTCTGCCTTCCAAATGCTGGGATTAAAGGCGTGCACCACCACCGCCCGGCTTTGGTTGTCTCTTGAAGGCTAAAGATACCTTCTAATGCTAGAAACCACATACTTAGGACACAGGACCTGGAATATTTGCACTGGATCTAACCTGAAAGCCTCCTTCCCAAGGTCTAGAAAATGGTACCAGAAAATACTGTGCAAGCTGCTAAGGGATGAAAGAAATTATTAGTCCTATCCAGCTGTGACACCCATGAACCACAGTAATGAACAGCTTGGCAAGATTTCTGCAGAGGTGAAACAAGTGGCCCTCACATGTCTGCTGTTACCAACTTCTGTCTAATTGGACTTAAGGCTCATGAAACAGGAGGGAAATCATGCCTGGTCCTGGAAACCTGGTCAGCTTCCTGGAGCTAGTAAGGTCATGCGTGGATTTTAGGAGAGAATTAACTACCACCAGTTTAGGGGACCAATATAATTTCACCTACATTCTAAATCTTGATCTTATACTCATAGTTAAGTGTGTCTATCATCCCTCATCAAAGAAAGCCCCTCTTCACAACAAATGGAGACTATCAAAGAAAATCAATTGGACACAATGATGAGCTCAGTGGATTATGCGAAGCCCAGCCCTAATGGATACATCTGCATCACAGTTCCTGCCTCTCTGGATCAGGAAACATTGCAGAGAAGTGGGTGGAAAGATTGTAAGACTCAGAATACCAGAAGTCTGCAGTGAAACAGTACTTCCTAGAAATGGCATAAAAAAAGACTGGAAGAATGGTAGAATCAATGGACATGCTAATATGGACAAGGGTAGATTGTTATTCTAAACAAATAATCATAGGAAATAATGACTGTTAGGAGAATTAGCCTCTCCGAAAGATGACCCCCTTAATGGTTGTCCGGTATAGAATGGTGTACATTGAAACCATATACATACCACCAACAAAAAAAAAAAAAAAGACTGAGCAGATGAACATATATGTGTGTGTGTGTGTGTGTGTGTGTGTGTGCGTGCACACACACACACAAATAACAAAGAAAAATGCTATCAACTTGGTTGCATTGGAGGACTTTGAGGGAAGGTAGATTCTGAATGGAGAAAAGGAAGAGTTGGAAGTGAAAATATAAATATATTGAAAAATATGTGAAGTTTATGCCTGTATATATTGGAAGTATAATTTCACATAAAGAAAAGTCAGTAGACAATTTCCATTCTAAGACAGATAGCCCATGCACATACATATGCAGAGACAGAGAGAAGATCAATTAGGTACCAATGAAGAATAAGTGAAATGAAACAGAAAACAGGGAAATCATATATTCAAATTACTCAGAAAAATAAGTGTTGAATTAGAAACAAGTATGCTAAAAGTAGCCTCCAGAGTTCAAATGAAATTGTAATTTCATTTTAAAAATTGAATGATAACATATTTTATCTTGTATAATGATGTATCAAGATAGTGTTTCCAGGAGAAAGGAATAATCCCAGTAATGAGATAGGGTGTAAGAAGGGACCAAAGAACTGGCATTTTCATATAAAGTAGGAAAAACAATGCCTAATTAATAGCGTTATAAGAGACAGGACTGAAATATTGAACTATAAGGGCATGGAAATTAAAACATTCTCCAGTCCCTTCCAATAATGTTTGCGTTATTTGGAAGAGGAGTATTGATTAACTTTAGAGTTTGTTAAGGATGAAATTTCAAAGTTAATCACATAAGGAATGAAAGTAGAAGGCTTATTTCCTAAGTCTATGGAGTGGAAAGAAATGGAATAAAAAAGAAATCAATACGAAAGATGAGAAAGGAGTAGAAATCAGAGAAAGAAAGGAATATAAAAGAACAACAAATAAAAATCACTAAGAAAGATAGGAAGGAGGAAGTTGCCGAACCACGCATTGAGGATTGGCATAAAGTCATGTTTAGCTCACCACAACTGAACAGCACACTGTAAAGTCCTTCTGTGAAGGACTGTATCAGCAAGTGATAGCTACCAGCTTTCAGTTTTGGTAATATAATATAAATGAATACAATCTTGTTGCTGATGGAACTCAGACAACTGAAGTGTATTATAAAAGTCCCTACTAGGGGTGTGGTGGTGCACGCTTCTGATCCGAGCATTGGGAAGACTGAGCTGGATGCCGCTATGAGTTAGAGGCCAACCTCAGCTGCACAGCAAGACCTTGTCTCAAAAGACCAATAGATAGTGAAATAAAGGCATTTGCAAAGATGCAAACTTAAAATATAAAGAAAGATCCCAATTAAGTTGGGTGTGACAACACACGTTATCAATTAACCTGTTATTAATTAATTAACACAAAGAACTCAGGAGGCAGAAGCAGCTGAATCTCAGTGAGTCTGAGGACAGCATGGTCTACACGGTAAGTTCCAGAACAGCTGCGTATATGTAAAGAGACCTTTGCTCAAACAAACAAACAAAAAATTCTAATTATATGCTTTGTATAAGAGATATATTTAAAATACAGCAACACAGAAAAGTATAGAATAAAACGTTATAAAGTAACATAAGAGACAAATTATTTTAAAAGGAATGTTGTATGGCGAATACAAAAATCATATAGAACACAGAGCATCATTACAGGAAACATATGCAGGTGACTTGATTGTTCATCAAAATTAAACACAACCTTTAATATTTTAAGAACTGACAAAGGAACTAAACGACTGCAGAGCATACATCTGTAGAACTAACAGTCTGCAATGCTGACCAATGTATGGACAGATTTTCTCATGCCTCAGTTAGTATAAAGGCAACATATTCAGTATGCTTAGATTGTAAATGTGACTTAAAATTAGTTATTTTAAATAAAATGAAAATTAACAATTGTAATAAATGCGGTAAAGATAGTTGAAAAATATCCAAAGTACATGCAGGTCATCTAAAATGTTTATTAAATTCATGAAGTTTTTGCATCTAAGAACTAACAAATTTCAGAAATTATGTTTGTTTTCATAAAATACCATGTTTTCCCTTTCAAACAAAGACCACTGTGATATGCCCACCCTCCCTAGACAGCATTCAGTGAAGGCTCTACCTAATGCCATGAGACACAGAAGGAATAAGTTTGGAAGAAGAAAAACTACTTGAATATTTTTAAGTAGCATACAATTTATATATGAAGTGCCCAAATCAATAGACTAGCAAATTCATTAGGATTTTAGCAGAGTATCTGATACAATATTAAAGCAAACCTGAACCTTTTTATATAAATTTTATTTATTATGAGTGTGTGTGTGTGTGTGTGTGTGTGTGTGTGTGTGTATGCGCGTGTGCACACATGCGTGCTATGGCACATATGCCATAAGATAAGTGTGTGGAGTTCCTTCTCTCTTCCCTTTATGTAGATTCCAGAGATTAAACTCAGGCTGTCCGATGAACAGCAAGCACTTTTACCCACTGAGCCATCTCACCAGCTCCACAGATAACATTTCTATCCACCAATTATAGTTAAAAACGGAAATTCAAGAAGTTATCACTATGGGCTCACAAGACTGTTCATCATATAAAGGCAACTGCCACACAAGCTGAATGACCCAAGCTCAACACCCAGAACCATTAAGATTGCAGAGAGAAAACTGATTCCACAAGGATGTCCTCTCACTGCCCCACATATCACCACCATGGCATGTGTGCACTCCACAAGGATGTCCTCTGACTGCCCCACATATGACCATCATGGCATGTGTGCACTCCACAAGGATGTCCTCTGACTGCCCCACATATGACCATCATGGCATGTGTGCACTCCACAAGGATGTCCTCTGACTGCCCCACATATGACCATCATGGCATGAGTACAGTCCACAAGGATGTCCTCTGACTGTCCCACATATTACCATCATGGCATGTATGCATTCCCCCATACTCACCCCTCTCCCACATCTCTGTCTGTCTCCCAATAAATAAAATGTTATAATGATGTAAATGAAGTTCTCTTTTACAAAGAAGCAAAATAATAATAATAATAATAATAATAATAATAATAATAATGTTCCTGCTGGGTGGTGGTGGCACATGCCATTAATCCCAGGACTCGGGAGGCAGAGGCAGGTGGATCTCCATGAGTTTGAGGCCAGCCTGGTCAACAGAGCTAGTCCAGGACAGGCTCCAAAGCTACAGAGAAATCCTGTCTCGAAACCCCCCCCCCCAAAAAAAATGTTCCTTTTTAGTAGATGATGTTTTACTAGTTTACTCAAATATTAAAAAATTAAATGAAGGCTAAATATGAGGTTCATTTAATCACAAACTCTATATAGCACAGATCATATGTATGTATATATATATGCAACCTGATATATTATTAACCTTTCGATCAGTCAAATTTCTTATAGAAGTTTTTGAAGAACCTGATAACCAGATACCCTACTGTTTCTACCCAAGAAAAAAAGAACTAAGAAAAACCAAGACACAGACAAGAATGCTTTCTGTAGCTCTATCTTTATAATAGTAGAAAAAAATATATCTGTCACAGAGGGTCTATTGAAAAGTTATGAATTATAACATAATACCAAACAGCCATTACATATTAGAAGGACATTCCTTAAGTATGGAATAATACTCAAAGCACAAAAATAAGATGAGGATTAATCTCAATGATGTAGTATCACTTGAGTTTAATATCCTTTGATTTAGGAAAACATGTTAAGGGCCTTTTAGCTAAAGAAAATCAGGACAATAATGCATGGAGATGCTACTGCAAAAATAAAGTATGTGAAAAGCCCAAGTGGAACTTGAGAGTTAGCTAAGCTGGAATGTTGGGGATGAAAGAGGAACCTGGAAATAAGAGGAAATGCGGGACAAAGAACAAAGCAAGAATAATAAGAAAGGGTGTGTGGGGGAGGGGGGAAAGAGAAACCATGAGAAGCAGTAACCAGTGTGGTCTTACAGAACAAACAGCTATGGGGAAATACGTTAATTATTGTCTGTATCATGTTAATAGTGTAGACATGAATCTGTCATCAATCATTTTACCCCACCAATCCATTACTGTAATAGAGACCCTAAAGATTAGAATTTCCTCAGGAAATTTCATCTGAGAATGAGATTGGACCACCCTCAGACGGCTGGGCTCCTGAGCAATTCACTTCCCAGGAAGAGAGTTAACTTCCAATTAGGGTAACCTGCCTCACAACTGAAGTTACATGAGTTTATACCCTGGTCTTTGTTTTGTTCTTTCTTAGTATACATAAATTTTAACACTGAACTAGGTGTGGTAAAGAGAGATTGAGGATTTCTCTATCACCAGTACTTAACCAAAAGTATAAATAAATGAATCTAAATGTCACAATGGTTTCCTCTCTCCAGTTTCCGAGGAAATAAAGTCACTCATGTCTTGTGTGGTGAGAGGAAGGAGGAAGAACAAGTAGTGAACAAGGTGAAAGGGAGCAAAGAAAGGCACATGGTGCAGAGAGGAATCAATTATTCAAGGAACACCGTCAGACTGAGGCAGTTAGGAAAGTTACTTCAGAACATGAAGACACTGAGGAGGTCCACAAGAAGACAGAGTCATCTCAGAAGTCAGATTTTGAGAACATTGTGCTATAAAAATCTGCAATAATTCTAAGAATTTTGTATATTTTTTGGGCACAGAAAATACAAATGCTTTCTGCTTTTGTTTATACATATTTTTATGATATCTTCCTATAAGGTATGTGTACATTAAGGCTAACAAGGGTTTCTCATTTAAATCATTCTATGCCAACATCTCAGCTAGTACTAGCTCTGTATAGATGTCAACAAATGTTTATTGAATGGAATTGGTAATGATTAAGATTAAAAACAAAACAAAAACAATATTCTCAAAACGGCCTCTAACTGACAAACTTGAAAATACACTGCAGCTTCATTATCCACTTGTGTTAGGAACTTAGCCAGCTAATACTACCTCCAGACTATGTTAGTCTCCAAGGTTACAGAGATCCTGAAGGCAGCCATGATGATCCCTTTCCTCATGTTGATTTCACAACACAAGACCAAAGGGTCTCGAGATGGCATCAGCAGCTTCTCAAGAAAGCCTAACTGCCCTAAATAAGGACAGTCTTGATTCTGTGTTTAAAACATGACAAACTGGAGATGGAAACATGGCCCAGGGTTAAGAGTGCTTGGGACTCTCGAAGAACTGAGTTAAATTCCCAGCACCCATATTAGCAGGTCAAAACTGTTTGTCACTTTAGCTCAAGAGACCTGACACTTCTGGCCTCTGCAGGTACCTAGACTCTCTGTGTATGTACACACACACACACACACACACACACACACACACACAGGGAGGGAGGGAGAGAAGGAAGGAGAGGGGGAGAGAGAAATACAAAATAAAATAAATGCTTTAAAAAATAGTAACCCAAAGAGTAGAAAGGAGTCTTATGTGAAAAATTTATAAAATCTAAAGAAAACTTCAGATAAGCAAAAATAGTTTATATATTAAAAGAAACAGAAAAATCAGAAACATTAAACAAGATGAACAAATATAACAGTTAAGATATTAAATGTAATTGTTTTGCTGTGCAATTAAAATACAACCTAGTACAGATGGAAAACCAAAATCCATTTACTTGCCTTTCAAGAGCATATAAAAGAAAATAATCTGCACAAATAGAAAAACAATGAATTACCTAAAGCAATATTCATGTCAAATATATTTTGACTGTAATATTTAGTAAATTTAAGACAAATATTAGACATTGAAAAATAAATTCCAAAGAAGAAATTAAAAATGGCATCACACTATATAAAGCATGTAGAATATGGGTAGTGTTCAGCTGGCAGCTCTGCTTCAGTCCACCTTCCTCTCTAAACTCTGCCCCTTCTCAGAAATCCTGCCTGACTTCTGGCGGGGCCTGAGAATCACTCAGGGGCACTTTGCTCATTAAACCTGGTCTTTTTGATTCGGCTTGATGTGGCTCATTGCGTCAGTGGAGAAACCAACTACCATGAATCCAGAAATACTTATCAGGTAGTACTATAATTAGAAAGAAGCAATGCCCAAACTACTTTAAATGTGCATGTTCATGTGTATTGCACGCACACATGTCTCCAGATGTGCCTGTGTGCACACATGCCTATGGAGGTCAGTGAACATTCAATTTCTTCCTTGATTGCTTGCTCTCCACCATATTTTCTGACATACCACCTCTCAGTGAACCTGGGACTCACTGTTGGCTAGATCGGATGGCCAAGAAGTCCAGAGGTCTGCTTGCCTCCATCTCCTTCCCCAGGGCAGGGGTTACAGAGACTCATCATGGTGCCCAGCTTTTATTGGGCTCTGAACTCTAGTCTTGAAGCTTATATAGCATGTTTAACTGACTGAGCTATCTCCCTAGGCCATAGTTACTTTAATTAAAAAACAATCTTAAAAGCAAGAATCACAAATTTATAAAGAACTGGAAGGAAACTCATATTAATAGAAGAACTCAAATCCATTACCTGTGTTCAGTCTTTTCTCATCCCTTGATATTTAGCCTGCCCTGTTCTCTTTTCTGCATGTTATACTGTGCCCATAGGTACCTTTGCTTACACACATCACATACATATATCATTGGCTAGGTGCTCTCTATGAGGGAGAATTGTAATTTTTCTTCTTTCTGAGATTGTGTGGCCTCACTTCATATTATACATTTGAAGTCCATCCATTCTCCTGCAGATTTTGTAATGCAATGCTGCTTCAAACATACAAAAATTGGACCACTTACATCTCCAAGAGGAATATTCCAAAAAAGCTAATATGAAAAATGGTACTGTCCCCCACAGGTGAGAAGAGCGGAGACACTGAGGCTGCCAGCAGCCCGGGGAGACCTGGGAGTCTTTGGGCCCTCCACTTGGGCAAGACTGGGTCTCGGGCATACTTCAGAAAGTAGTTTTAGGATTCCAGTACTGGAATCTGCTTAAAACATGTTAATCGGCTGAAAACACAAATCTGTACAAAGAGAGGCGGCCCTCAGGAAGGAATCACACCTCAGAGCAAGAATCTTAAAAACAATTGTCTGTGATCCTTGGTCCAAAGCATTTAAGAGTAAAACAAAATAATGATTGTAGAAGAAACAAAATTTTTGAGTAAAAATTCTCTAGGTGCGAATAATCATTAATGATCATTTCCACCCCATTTACATATTCTGTAGGCATGGGGTGATCGTGTCCCTACGGTGGGGTGTATCACAGAGGCAGACTGTTTTTAAAGCACAGCAATATGAAACCACACAGCACTTGGAAAAGCTGACTGAACAGTGCTGACTCCTGCACTTGGTGTCTATCTACAGAAGATGTCCTGTTCCCTTGTCTGCTGTCAGATTGCTTCTTTAATGTGTTCTGTGGTATTTCCCTGCTTCAGAAACAAATTTTTATTATTGTGCAAGTTTATCAAAACATATAGGAGGTTTATTGAAGAGTTTATCTGCAGAATCATTTTATAGATTAAATTTAACTCATTATATGATATTTTTATAGAAAGTAAACCCTTGTGTGGACCACATAGTACACACATAAATAATCTAATTTACAATCAATAATACATGATCATTTTGATGTGTGAACAAATGTTTAAGGTAAATAGAATTATGTATTTATATCTTGTTAACACAATATCACTAAGTCTCAAGATCTTTCCTAAGTGCGATAATAATCAGTCTATTGATAGTCCATGTAAACTTTCTCTAGTACATGAGTGTATTACTCACCTAATTGCATCATTGGTCTCTGAAACAGCTTTCAAGTATTCCTTCAAATAATAATAATTAAAGCAATATTTCCGGATCCTAAAGGCACGCCATCGTCTCTGAATCTATTAGTGTAAATAAAAACATAAAATGTCATTTAACATTTTTTAAAAAAAAATATACTTCTTCAAATCAAGATGATTATGTCTAATAACTTCTGTCAAGTAAAGGTTTTGACAATGTCCCAACCAGACATTGTATGCCATCAAGTAAAACCTCTAGTGCCAGGAATGGGTTACGTGTTGAGCCATTGGCCAAGGTCACATGGACCACCACTCTTAAACATCACAGGCTATTGCCAAGGCTATTTGGTTGTTCTCTGCAACTGAAGGCCAGGCCTTAGTGCTGAAGACAATATTCATGTCACTGAACATGGAGAAGCCAAGCTGTTGTCCAACTAAAAGCTTTACCCCTCCTGGCTAGCATTCATGATGCTGGAAGGTACTGTGCACACTATAGGAAAAAAGTAATCATCAGTATCACCGGCTACAAACCTTGCAACTTACAACAGAGACACACCTGCAAGATATACTTGTGTGATTGTGGCACAAATGTAATAGGAGTAACCAACCTTTTGATTGAATTTAAGACCCACACCATGAAATGGAACCCATATCTGACATTGCTAAAGTGGCAAAGAACCTGAGACTGGATAGTTCATGACCTTTAGGGAAAACTTATTACTTTTATTCTGCTAAAGGAACCTAACATAAAATAACTCCTAAGACACACTGTCAGACCTATAGATCAGTGCCTCACGAAACTCTCATGAGACAATCTTCTTGCAGTAGATGGAAATTAAGGCAGAGACCCACATCTCTGTAGAGAGTGACAGACTTTGGAACACTCAGCCTTAAATGGGTCGTCTTTATCAAACCTTTCTCCTCAGGGCTCAGAAATCTATGTGGAAGTGGAGGTAAAAAGATTTGAAAAGTCAGAGATGGTATATGTCTTAATGGAAACAGCAGCTTCTAGACACAGGAAAACTAATATACAAATGAACACACAAAGACTATGACAACATGCACAAGACCTGAACAGGGTCAACACAGACAAAATCCCAGCACTGAGGATGGGTTGTGGACACAAAGTCCCATCCCTAACTACCTGCAATTGATAACTGCTTGGAGAGGGAAACTTAGCTCCTCTAATAGAGTATCACTGGGTCTGTCAACCATACTCCAGGGCAGGCCCCATGCCCAGCAGTAGTTGGTCAATACGCAATGGATTCCAGGGGTTTTGTGTGTTTTCTGAGTTTCTGCTGTTGTTTCATTGATTTTCTTTTAAAAATATTTGTATATTTTGATTTTCTTTTTCTTCTTTTTTTTGTGGTGAGGATGATTTTGGGAAGCGAAAGCATATGATCAAAATATATTGTATACATTAAAAAAATAAAAACACAAAGAATGTCTTGGGATTTTCTATGAATATGGCTAGTACATTAGTTGTAAATGTAAGTAGTGCCAATATATTTGTTACAAGATATTGCAAAGATAAAAGTTTACTATCTGCTATTGTAATTTTTATGTGTGGCTATGTGTGTGTGGTGTGTATATATATATGTGCACTGGCATGTCTCATGTGTATAGGTGCATGTGTGAACATATGTGAAGGCCAGAGGTTGAAGTCAGATATTGTCTTGATCACCGTCCCCATTATTTACTTAGGCGGCTTCTCTAGCTGCCTCCTGATCTAACCAGCCAGCTTTCCCCATCCCCTGGCTCTCCCTCTTAAACACTGGGATTGTAGGTGCAGTCCACCACTGGCACCGCTCATATTCAGCTACTGGGGATCCAAAGCCCCATCTATCCTCATGCCTACATGGACACTCTTTATCCGCTGAACCATCTTCCTGGCTAGGAAGTTGCTCCCTTAGTTATTTGGTCACAGCAACAGAAAGAATGACTAATACAACTACTAACTGCACTGTAGCTTGGATTAGGTCTTATTGAAGCTGGTAAATGAGCCTGTCTTCAAATAAAATGTTGTTTTCGTTCTTTTATTTATTTTTTAACTTTATTTTTTGGCATTATAATTACATTATTTCTCCTTCTCTTTACTCCCCCTAAACCCTGTTCTCTTTGAAATACATTGCCTTTTCTTTAATTGTTGTCACAATATTACAAGGCCCTAGGTTCAAATTTCTAGTACCACCAAAGGGGAAAAAACCTGACAGATAATGTTTCATTTACTTTTCACTTTGAATAGCACACCCCCCCCCCCCCGCCCCCCTGTAGCCCAGGCTGGCCTGGGACTCAATATAGAAGCCAGGCTATCTTCGAATTTAAACTCTTAGTTTCCCAAGTGCTAGGCTGACAGGGCCCAGGAACTATGCCTGACACTGTTCTGAGTTGTGATCATGACTTTCTAATGCTATTCTAATAATGTAAATAGCTGCTCTTTGTGACTTCTCGGGTGGTATCCTAGTGTTTTACTTACGTTATTTATCTTCAGAACACTTCTATGTGAAATATACTATATCCTCATTCATAGAAAATGACACAAAAACAGGTTATATAGTTTTTCTTTTTTTTTTTTTTAAAGATTTCTTTTTTATGTGTATGAGTGCTCTCTGTACATGTATGACTTTGGGCCAAAGAGGGCATCAGAATCCACTACAGATGGTTGTGACCACCACGTGGTTGCTGGAAATTGAACTCAGGACCTCAGGAAGAGCAGCCAGTGCTCTTAACCACTGAGCCAACTCTCCAGCCCTATAGTTTTTCTTATAATTATTCAGCTATTAGTGATAGCATTAGTAATTAAGCTGGAGCAATGGCAAGTCTATTCTTCTAGTCATTATAAACAGATTGGAAAATAAATGAATCACAATTTTCAACCAATGAAATTTCTTTTGAAGCTATCTTCTTTAACTATCTTCCACAGAAATCCAAACAGTTTATTTTTACCAAAAGATATAACTTCACTGTTCTGAGACAGAAAAGTGCTGGGGTTGTATAGTAACACACGTAGTAAGCTCCTGGCTATCTCATAAACTCCCATTCATCATGAGAACTGTCTCCTTTGGTAATATAGTCACCCCAGTTTTCAGGACAATTCGAACTGAAATGTAAGGTATCATATCAATTTTGTAGGCCAAAAAATTCTGAACTTATTTAAAATAATGGAAGGAGACATTGAGAATCATGGTCTTCCAACGATATTTTTGTTTTGTTTTGTTTTTTAGCTAAAGGATATTAAGCCTAACAGGCATGTTAAGTGGAATGTTGAATTGATACTGAATAAACAGTGATGCTGTCTGAAAATATTTTCCTTTGTCATTGAAAAAGTCATCTAAAAGCATTTCACAATCATTTTACATGAGTCTATTGAACCAGAGACATAAACTCTAGAAACCAGAGTGAAGCATCACTTCAAGGAGATGTAGCTACATTGAGAGCTTGTCAATAAAAGGTTTTTCAAGTTACGTTAATTAACTTCTCTCTGTAGTAATACTTTAACTATGGGAGAGCTGCGACTGAGTGCAGTGCTTGTAGAAGCCAGAGGGTGTCAGATCCCCCAGAGCTGGAGTCACATGCAGGTGTGAGCCACCTGACATGGTGGGTGCTCAGAACCGAACTGCCCCTGGAAGAGCCACAAGAGCTCTCAGCTACTGACTGGTCTCTCAAGCTCCTCAGATGATCTCATTTTAGAGATAAGTCTTTAAATTAAAAAAAGATCGAGACAGTTGATTAACTTGAATGGTTTGGGAGGTCCCCAGGCAATGGGACTGGGACCTGTCCTTAATGCATGAGCTGGCTGTTTGGAATCTGGGACCTATGTTTCAAAGCCAGGTCTATTATTTCAGCCCAGAAGAAATCTCCCAATGTGTGCTTTTTATACTTAATGGGGGGAAAAGTGAAAACAAGTACCTGCCCCAGGGTGAATACAAAAATGGTGAATAATAGATTAGTGCAATAGATTTTAATTACATAATGGGACACTTTGCTCAGCCTGGGCAAAGGGAGGTGGGGGCTGGACCTGCCTCCATTGAATCTACCAGGCTGAGCTGAATCCCCAAGGGAGTCCTTGCCCTGGAGGAGATAGGAATGGGGGGTGAGCTGGGGGGAGGGCGGGGGGGAGGGGCGCAGGAGGAGGGAGGACATGGGAATCCGTGGCTGATATGTAAAATTAAATTAAATTATAAAGTGTAAAATTAAATTAAATTATAAAGTAAATTTTTTAAAAAGATTGTCATAAAATGATATGATATTCAATTTAGAAAGTCTTCATAATTTAACTAAAATCATATAATGTCTGACAATATGGAGGAATTAGTACAAACTCCTTTCTAATGAAACAGAGAAACAAATCAAAGCATACACATATAAATACTACATGCAAATAGGAGAGCATTTTCTTGTTTCATCTAATTTAATGTTCTAACTTCATTCTGAAATATAGATTATAAGGCTCATTTGAAAGAAGAGATAATTGATGCTTAGTGAGGACCAATAAGTGCCTAAGGTCACATGGGTGGGTGGATAGCACACTCTTATCTGCTTACATAGCAGCACTGGTATAAACTAAGAGGACATTTGCAGCTAGGCACTGCAGGAAATGCATGCTTAGCAACAGAAGCTATGCAGTGATGGTGCTGAGGACAGCTCATGCCTGAAAATATTAACTAAATTCAAATAAAATTAAAATTTCAGCAGACATCCGAAATGTTCTCAAGGAGTGAGTGTGGTGGGTAAAGGTCTGTGTATGGCAGAACAGACACTGAGGCCATTTCTAAGAAAAAGCACCTTGTGTGGACAAACAGAAATCTGCTGAGTCACCTGTGCTAATCCTGAAAGGGATTCCTGGGGATGGTGCCACCAATGGCCTGTGGTCCTTCTTTTCCCAACTCTAGCAAGTACTAGAAACAGTATTAACCTCATGCACACAGGCTCAAGTGGAACCTTCTGAGATTCTGATATTCTTGGTACATATCCCATTTGGCAAAATACTTTATTCACAATTGTATACTAAAGGATAATAGTAAGTGATGGTTAAAATAAAAATTAAAATTCATCTACAGTAAAGTCCAGGTAGGGTTCCCACTGCTGTGATGAATCACCACCACCAAAAGCAAGTTGGGGAGTAAAGAATTTACTCGGTTTACATTTCCACATTGCAGTCCCATCACTAAAGGAAGTCAGGAAAGGAACACAAACAGGGCAGGAATCTGGAGGCAGGAGCTGACACAGAGGCCTTGAAGGAATACTGCTTACTGATTAGCTTGTCATGGCTTGTTCTGCCTGCTTTCTTATAGAATCCAGGACCAACAGCCTAGGTGTGGCCCCATCCACAATGGGCTGGGCCCTCCTTCATTAATGACTAATTAAGAACATGTTCTACAAGCTTGTCTGCAGCTTGATCTTATGGAGGCTTTTTCTCAGTTGAGACTCCCCACTTCTCTGATTACTTTAGCTTGTGTCCAGTTGACATTAATCTAGCCATCACAATAAATCATCACTCGTTAAGTGGCTTTGTGTAAAATGAGTGTATAGAAGGAGATGGAAGGAACTGAGCCTTGGGTGAGCAAAGAGAACAACTGTTAGGGAAATGAACAGGCTGAAATTCATTGTGCATCACACTTTGCCAAGTATAACACTAACAGATTCCATTCACAAATTCCTTGTGAACAAGGCATGGTCTCATACTAAACTTGAAGAAACCAAGGTGAAGTAATTTATTCAAGCTCATCTGTCCATTACAGAAACACTGGTAGTCAGGACACAAACCCATGTATGACTTGCTATGAAGTCTACACTTACTGCACTATTGTCTTAAGTGACCATTGTAAGGAGAAAGAAAGTGTTCCTTTAGTTTTAAAGACACACATTTTCTTAGCAGGGAGGTTAGCAGAACAGTTGTTGGTTAGTATAGGCAGGTCATGTAGGTAAGGTTGCTGCTATCTTTACCTATATGAGCACAACTGAAATGGGGGATTTTATATATTTCCTGTTGGAATTCCAATTCCAGTGAATGGACAATCTTTTAAAATAAAGCATATTCAAGAGTCAGAGTAAATCTTACAACATTGTTTTTCTTAATTTCAAGGTGAATGGGTGACAACTTAAAAAAAAAATGAAATAAAACAAACCCCAAAATGGCTAGTATTCATGCCCTTCAAAGAAATTAGCAACTTTCATAAGTGATTGGAATAAAACAATTATTGTCATTGATCAGCTCTGAATAGATAATTTTAAACAAAGTCATTGTGTGCTCAGCAGATTACATCTTGTTAACCGGCAAGTTCTAAATGACCTCTTAAGCTAGTCAGATCAGTGATGCATATTCCTCATTAAGTAACATCACATTGTAAGTGGTCTTATAAATAATGTTTATTTTAAGCACTGAAACAAATAGCAAAACCTTGGTACATCAAAAGCCATCTGCCCACAGAAAAGATTTTCCTCCACTACGTTTATCTTTATTCCCCCAAATCTATATGATCTGAATGTCAATGGAAGAGGAACAAAAGTCTTTTTTCCTAAAATAGAAGTAAATGAGGCCTGGAAAGCAGACCCACTGACAATGTCCTCCCCGGTTCCAATGCCCTGGTGTACATCATTAGAACACGGCAGCACTTGCTCATTCTCAGCTCTGCTCACCTTTCCTTCTCTCTGAGTCCATGGAAGTGCTTTGTTTGGTAACTGTAGTAACCAGAGTGAAGAGACTTGCCTCTGCTTGGTAATAGAAGCATCATGAGGCACACACTTGACACTGTCTAACACAGTCCCTTCCTATCTTGAGGAACCTTTCTTTGTGTAACTAAGACTATGCTATTCACTCTGTAGCCACAGGAACATAACACCATTTCCAGTCTAGATCATGGCAGTATCATCCTCCTAATTTAGTAATGTATGTCTTTTTAATCACCAAAGTTGTTTCTGTAAATCATGCTTACTGCATGGCACAATAAATATGAACAGAATTACAAGTAGTCTAAAGGACTGAAATGAAGCTTTATATATGACATATTTAACCACTTTTAAGTAAAGTCACTATATAATTTTTCTTACACTCGTCATGTTTTAGACATGAAAGAAAAGAAACAACAATTGATATTGTGACATATTAATTTATAACTGTAAGAGTGAGTGAGTCACTAAAATCATAGTACTTTGCAAATCTGCTTTAAGTCATTTTCAGTGCTCAACTTGCAGTTCTGCTGTTATTTTCCATAAAGCGAGCACTTCAATCTGAACTGAAGTGATTGGGCCCTAAAATCAAGACAAATCACTCCAAATAAGAGTCTGCTGGCCCTCTTCCAGTCCTAGTCACTTTGCTAAGTAATGACAGCTGATGGAGAAATCACTATACCAGTGTTCCAGGACAGAAGGGATTCCTCAGGAAACAATCAATTACATTTATCGTCCAGTCCATCCCTACCTTAGTGCCTACACACACAATTCAAACATCTTAAATATCCCCAGCAAAAGCAAAAATGATCTCTCCTAACAAGGGTGCTCAGTCTTTAGTGATGTAGAGAAAAATTATTTAAGGCAAAGGACTTCCTTTTTAAAACTCTAAGCATAGGAACGAATAATAGGGAGGAACAGTGTTGACTATCCTGAGATATATTTTTAAGCACCTTCCTTAAGTCAAGCACTGGAAACTGAGGAGTGAAGGGTCCATCTCTGGGCCCCAAGGAACTTCCAACACGGCTATGGTGGGGGCTGGTACGTAAATTAGGGAGAATTAAAATGTTACCAGTTTTAATGGGAAAACATGTCTATGGTAAAGTAAGAAATAAAAATTCAGAGAGTGATTGAGTCCTGCAGAAAAAGGTGATCCCTTAAAGTTGCAGCAAGTTAGGATGTTAATATCTATTATAGGAAGCAAAAGAATATTCATGCACTTTGTTCTTCATTAGAAAAGTATGACCACTTACTTAGTACAGCTGCAAATAAGTCTTTACAATTGCTCTGTTCCACCAGCCTCTGACTACTGACTAACATTTGTCAGGTTAGCAAAGTTTCTAAAGCACCACCAGTAGAAATCCCACTTCTAAGTAAATTCAGTTCCGGTCACTACTTATTGTGATCAGCTAATCTTAAAAATCATTATTTGTTAGAGGATTATTTACAGCCTCTACACAAGTCAGCCATGTTCCTACCTGTGACAAAGTGAACTCATCAAAAGCCTCTGAAGGGAGTCTTTAAACTTCTTGTAGAGGTGTGTGTGTGTGTGTGTGTGTGTGTGTGTGTGTGTGTGTGTGTGTGTGATGTTTGTTTTACTAGGGACTGAACCTACCTCTCATTGTATACTAAGTAAGTACTCCACTACTGAGCTATATCCCCAGCTGGTTTTTTTACATTTATTACGAGAGACAGAATCTCACTAAATTCCTCAGGCTGGCCTTAAATTTGTGATCCTCCTGCCTTGGCTTTTCAGCTCACTGAGATTATAGGCCTGTGCCATGAGGTATGTAGAGAGATGTTTTTATTATAAATTTTCTATAGTAATCCTTAGAGAAATCCCTGCGTGTCTTTAGTAAACCATTTCAGCCTCTAGGTAATGTCCCAATAGCCTCTCCCTTCACTGAATTTCCACTGCATTCTCACCTTAATCTTCCCTCCTTGGGAAGTCATGACTAGACAAAAAGAGTTAGGGGATATAGTATAGCTTATGGTAGAATGCTGCCCAGCTTGCATCATTCTCTGAGCTCATGCCCAACACTATGAAACAGAGAAAGAATCCAGATTTCTCAAGGAGAGGTTTTATTTGAAAAGATTATTGTCTGTATAACAATTTTTGGAGAAGAGAAAGAAGAAGGCTTTTTCAATTCCTCAAGACCTGCTGTAGCTCGAGTGAGTTGAAGGACAGCTTGGGTAGCTGAGACTGTCTCAAAGTCTACAGAGAGGACTGAGGTTTCAGGAAAGAGTCAGGTACATGTGCTCTGGGTATGAAAAGGCCTAAGGTTTTATCCCCAGTAAATCTAAAACCATAAACAGCAACGAAGCACTACTGCAGGGATGAGAAAAACGGTCCCAGCAGGTGATAGAGGTAAAGAGCGCCCACAGGAAGATGCTGTGGATGGGAAGATTTGCAAGAGTGCTGAGAGCTTTTCCTTTATGGACAGTGTGAACAAGGCTGGAGGACACCTGATATGGGCAAGTAGGACAAAGGGTGGTACAACAGAGCAGGGTATCGCTGGACAGCACTTTACCCACAGCCAGCCTCTTCTTGGGAGATTAAAGAGATGGTATAGGTCAAGTCAGGGACCTGAGGGAAGAATCAGACTAAGGGTAGTTTGATGATAAATGCTTTGTTGTCATTGATGAGTGAGAACAAAGAGGTAAGTTGGGAGATTTTAAGAAAGGGGTGATTTTATCAGGGATATGTTAAACTTGGCCTTGCCACAGATGAAGAAGCTCCATACCGACCATCCATGAGTCTCATCCAAGTCAGGGTGGGAAGATGTGCATGTTCTTCTCTATATGCAAACAAACACAAAGACTTTTTTTTTCCTAATGTGTTTGATCCCTGGAATTACAAGACTCCAGGGAGAACCTCAACATTTCCCACTAATTCATATCAAAGACAAACTGACAATGGATCACACTTTTAGTGTGATGCTGAAGAAATAGGTGCCTTCTAATGGCCATCTCCATGTTAGCTGCTTACACAGTTCTTTTTCGGGTTAAGGGAACCTCAGTTCAGTCGGATTAGAATTCATTGTGAAGATCTGGGGCCAAATAAAAGACACAAGTATGTGTTATTCCATCCCTATCTTCTGGGCTTCTCTTTAGTTACTAAGGGTTAGTAGATGGGGCAAAAGACCTGTCATCATCCCTCTGGGGTGAACAGGGACATCTAAGGCTTTGGGTATTACACTGTCCAGTGAAGCATGGTGTTTCACATCTGTAATGCTAGCACTCTGGACATTAGAGCAAGAGGATCAGGAGTTCAAGGCCAAGCTTGTCTACATAGTGAAACCTATGTGAGACTATTTCTTTAAAAAAAAAAAAGGCAAAACTGTTTTGTTTTAGGTTCTCAAGAATTTGTTAATTATTACTTTAGAGACACATCTGACATGAAGTAAGCAGATAAGAATCTGAAAGTCTCCATGTTTGAGTCTATGGTAGCACTGCACAGAGAATGGAAACCCATACATTCTCAGGTTTGTACATGCCATGAAGAAAGCAAATAGTGCTTTCTTGTGTGGATGCTCCTGAGAAAGGTTAATGGCATCCTACACTTGGAGTCTTGTCTCCAGCTAATGCCACGTCTTCCTCTTGTCTGGGTTCTCACCAGCTCCAAGGGAACACAAAGATACACAGTTACTAGAAAAGGCCTGGTTCAGGCCCCCATGACCTCCACATAGAAGACAGCAACCTTTCCAAGAGCAGCATACAGATTCAGAAGAAATGTTAATCAGGTGCTCTCATTCAGCGCATGGCTTTAAAAAAGAATTTGCACCTTGCCTGGCCCAAAGCAAAATGTGTTCTCTGCAGAAGTAAGAACTAATATTAATCAAATATAATGTAAGCAGGCAATGTATGTCTTAGAAGCAGTAATAAAATTCAACTGAGAAATTTCCCTATATGTAGTAATTTATCAATTAAACTATAACTACATTGTTTTAAATAAAAGGAATAACTTTTTCCACTTATTGCCAAAATCAAGCATATGGCGGCTATATTCAGCTTGTTTGTTTGTGTGTGTGTGTGTGTCCCTGTAAGTACAGGTGTGTGAAGATGATCGGTCACATGGAGGCTAGAGGCAGATGTTGGGGTTTCAGCACTTTTTCTGCATCCCCTCCCCTCTTGAGATAAGGTCTCTCTCAGTGAACCCAAAGCTCAGTTGGTTATGCTGGCTGCCTAATGAACTTTAGGGTCAGCCTGTCTCCACCCTGCCAGCACTGGGGTTATAGAAAAGAGCCACCACCATACTCAGTTGGTCACAAGAGTTCTGGGGATTAGAACTTGGTTCCTCAGGCTTTCAAGTCAAACATTTTACCATCTAAATCATATCATCAGGCCTAAAGTCATCTTTCTATTAGATAATCAGTACATAAAAATAAACACAAGAAATGATAGAGAAAATATCTATGCCAGAAACAAACTTTATTACTGTTAAATCATATGAATAATTTTTAATTACCTTATATGAGGCAGGATTCTTAGATCTCAGAGCCATGTTCATCTATTTACCATGATAGATCACATGACTTATTGACACTGATGCTTTACTTCATTAATATTTGTGGTCTTTTTTCAGCTGTGGCTCAGAAACCTCTGACATCATAAAGCAGGAGCATTTGTAACTCTGTCGTTTACACTGTACTCTCAATGCTGCCGTGTGTTTAGTATTCCTAACTTTTTAACTAGTGTCCTCCCCCTTTCCATTAGCATATCAATCCAATTTGCATTACTCTGCTTTGCTCGTTTTATTAAAAGGGAATTCAGGGCACAATTGACTTTTCATTTGTTTAACAAGTGAAGAAATATTTACCTTGACAGCCATTTCATTGTAGAGATTCATCTTCATATTATAATACGCTGCCTGTGAATCAAGAAAAAAGAAAAGATGGCATAGATTTCAGTTATACAAAGACAGTGCAGCCTATTTTTACATATAAAGGATAAGAATCTTTATACATAATACATAATAAGAGTTCTGGGCTTAGAAAATGAAATCAAACTTTGTATTGAAGAGATAGGCTTCCTAATACATAATGCAAGCTTAACCAGAAAAATCTATGGTAGTCAAACTCAGAGCTAATGGAGATATATGATCATAAAATGCTCTCCGCTGAGTTTGATAATCAATGGTGCTCTACTGAGAATAGAATAACAAAGCAGAAATATTCACAAGTGCTGGTGACACATCGTATGGTATGATTTATTCACTGGGGTTCTCTTAGCCAAAACTCACAGGAACATAAAAGGAATTCATATTTCAAGACGTCGGGTTTAATGAAAAATTCAAAGAAATGCTGTCTTCAGTCGAAACCGTTCAAGGATACGGATGCAGTGATGGGGCAAAATTGTGCCTTCCAACCATCTATGTGAGATGCTATGTGCTTAGCTGCCTCCTGAGTCAGCCTTGGGAATTTTGTTTCATTTAGTATTCATTTTACCTCCATAAAATCACAAATATAATGATACCACATTACAGCAAATCCCTTGGTAGAGTGAATATTTCCTAAACTCTTAGTTTCTTTCTAAGAAAGACACTCTCTCTATTAATACCCAAATTTACACTATATAAAGAAGCATTTAGCAATGGTTCTTATTTTAATGAAATCGCTGTCTTAATTAAAATTTCCCTATCTGCTGTCTTTTAATTAAAAGTAAAAAAAAAAAAAATCACAGAGCTTACAAAAGTACAATTAACAGTAAAAGCATTTACATAGATTTTTTTTTTTCAACATAAAATCGTTGACACAAAAACACAACTCTCACCTCAAAGCAAAGAGTTAGTTTACTCTGGAACCAAATATGATTGACCATAGCTTAGGAATCCAGATTCAGGTTACCTCAAATCCCATGTTCCAATGTGGTGACAGCTTGATGAAGTTTTAATAGTCACAGAACAAAGAGCTAGACCCTTTTAGAAATCATTGGTGGATACATCAGGTAGGAGGGTAACAGCAGAGAAGGGAAATCACAGCTACAGGCCTCAGATCTTCCGTTGCACCCTTAGCCTTTGGTTGGTGGAAACCAGAAGCTTCTTGACATACTCTGAAAGGTTTTATATGTTAGGCAAAAGGATGTTAGGTCAGACACAGAGGTGGGCAAAGAATGATTATGAAGGAGTCTGAAGATGCCAAGACAAATTGTAACTATGCTCTGGACCTGCAGTGTCACATCCCCTGCCATTCTGACCAGCTAACCAGCCTTGCAGAACAGCCAGTGTAAGGTGTGGTTCTTCTCAAGAACTCCACATTATGACACACAACCTCATGCATTTTTCTCCAACCAGAAGTTACACAACTAATAGAATTTCACCCCAGCTTATGAGTATTACATTTTCTGGACAGAAAAAATAGAAAGATGAACTCAGTCCTCTATCATAGGCACTTCTTCCTCATGACAGACAAGAATCCATACAAAGGGCTTTCCTACAATTAGCCTGTGTGAGTTGCCTGGTGTTGTTCGAATCTTAGATGGTCTTTTAAAAAAACAAAAAAACAAAAAAACCCAAAAACCCAGAGCCAGGTTTCAGGGTGAAAGCTGAAAGATCAGAGAAGCAGAACAGCCAGCCACTAGTCCTTACCTCTATGAAATCTTCAGTACAAAGAAAGTGAGTTCCTATTTCTGCATGCCTTATATACCTTTCACTGTCCTGCCATGTTACTTTCTGGGATTAAAGGCCTGTGTGCTTGCCAAGCAAAGTCCCGAGATCTCAAGTGCTGGGATTAAAGGTGTGTGCCACCACTGCCTGACCTCTATGTCTAAACTAGTGGCTGCTATGTCCTCTGATCCCCATGCAAGTTTATTAGGGTACACAATATATCACCACAGCCTGGTATGATCCAGAGCAAACTGTGAAGAGTTGCAGGGATATAGGATTCCTCAACAGTCTGAGCAATTAAAAGACAGTGGGCTGTGATGTGTTATTTATATTACTGCCATTAACTTCTCTATCTTCCTTAAAGCAAATGTGGCATAATTCCTGTCATTTGAGATAAATTAAAATACTTGATTTCATATTGTATTTATCAAATCTTGCTGAAGCTGACATTACCATGAAATGAATATATGCATTTTCATATAATAGTTTTTCTTTTAACGAAAAATAAAAAATTCACAGAGCTCACAACAGTAAAACTAATAGTAAAAGCATTTACATATCTATTTTTTCAACATTAATATTGTTGACACAACACAACTCTTGCCTCATGAAAAAACTATTTCTGGAAACTTTGTCTTCCAAAAAATTTTAATCAGAAAAAGTTGTTCTTGCCAGTATATATGAGTGCTATTTTAAAGTAGTGTGCGAGCTTTTGAACTCGAGACAAGTTTAACCCATGACTTTATTTTGTTTTTTAAGTAACCTTTATGTGTGGGTTCATGTGGGGGTCAGAGCACCACCTATGGGAGAAGTCAGTCCTCTCCTGTGGCCCAAGGATATACAACTCGGGTCATCACACTTAGTGGCAAGCACCTTACCCACTGGCCCTTGACTTTATCATCTGTGTGACTTTGAAAAAAGTTTCTGTAAGTCTCCTGGTCTAGACTCTTGTCCTTTAAAAAGGTATTATATGCTTCATTGAGCTGTTGTGAAGATCAAAAGAGATAAAGTAATTAAGGCTCTGGGGATATAGTTGATAGGAAAGACTCACAGCAGTGTTGAACAGGCTGTGTGTGTGGAGTTATACATTTAACTGCATAAAAGGATGAAGTTGTTATGAACTAAAGTGGGGAGAGGTGGCCTCTGGCCCGACAATTGTAAAGTCTATACTTCAAAGGCAGTGCTGTCCTGAGCCTGCCTACATGCCCACTCTTGTTTATCTTTTAGAACAGGATGCTTGCATGAGGAACATCGTCACATGAATTGGCCAAAACTGGCTTGTTGTAAGATGGCAGCTAGACTGAACAGCAGAGAGCCTTATTTCATTATAATCTTGCCTACAGGCTAAGCGACTCTGACAGTAGACAGCTACCTTGAAGAAGAGTGGAAAACACCGTGTTTAAAGGAGCAGGACGAGGCAGGGTCTGAATTCCCAGAAAAGATATGACGGCCCCTAACCTATTTTCTGTTACTCCATATCTAAGACCTGTCACCCACAAAGGATGAAGGAAGCTTGATTTTTCAAGCCTATGTCTTTTTTTAAAATTTATATACAGCATTTTTCCTCCCCCTTTTTTAAAATTATATTTGTGTTTTAATTTTACATATCAGCCATGGGTTCCCCTGTCCTCCCCCTTCCTGCCCCCAACCCCCCCCCCCTCCCCTCCCCTCCATTCCCATTTCCTCCAGGGCCAAGACTCCCCTGGGGATTCATTTAAACCTGGTGGATTCAGTACAGGCAGGTCCAGTCCCCTCCTTCCAGGCTGAGCAAAGTGTCCCTGTGTAAGCCCAAGGTTCCAAACAGCCAGCTCATGCACTAAGGACAGGTCCAGGTCTCACAGCCTAGATGCCTCCCAAACAGTCCAAGCCACTCAACTGTCTCACTTATCCAGAGGGCCTGATCCAGCTGGGGGCTCCACAACCTTTGGTTCACAATTCATGTGATTTGGTTCGTCTGGCTTTTTGTCCCTGTGCTTTTTCCAATCCTGGGCTCAACAATTCACGCTCCCACAATCCCTCCTCCTTCTCGACAACTGGACACACGGAGCTCCACCTGGGGCCTGGCTGAGGATCTCTGCATCCACTTCTATCAGTCACTGAATGAGAGTTCCAGCCCGACCGTCAGGGTGTTTGGCCATCTGATCACCAGACTAGGTCAGATCAAGCTTTCTCTCGACCACTGTGCCAGCAGTCTACAGAGGATGCATCACTGAGGACCTCAGGGGACCTCTCCAGCACTCTGCCCACTCCTGTTCTCATGTGGTCCTCATCCATCATGGTCTACCATTCCTTGTTCTCCCTTTCTGTTCCTGATCCAGCTGGGATCTCCTGCTCCCCCAAGCCTCCCTTCACTCAAACCTTGCCCTTCATTTCTCCCACTCTCGTCCAGGTTGTTCATGTAGAGCTCATCCATTTCTCTGTCATTGGGTGATCCCTGTGTCTTTCCTAGGGTCCGGTTTTCTAGGTAGCCTCCCTGGAGTTGTGTAGCAGTCTAGTCATCTTTGTTTTACATCTAGTATCCTCCTATGAGTGAGTACATACCATGTTTGTCCTTCTGAGTCTGGGTTACCTCACTCAGGATGATTTTTTCTAGAAGTTCTTGGCCAACAATAAAAGTCTCCTCGATTACCAAATTCCTATTCTTATGTGAGCCATTAAAGGATTCTATGTGGAGTCCCAGATTGCCTAGTCTGGAAGCTTTTGAGTATAACCTGCAAACAGCATCAGATACCAGTGTCTGCTTTAAAATGCCCAACCTAGAATAGTTGATCAGACAGACGCTGGGACAATGGTTATCAGCGGCCTGGGGAAGCACCAGCCGGTAAGTATTTAGGAAATGTTCTGGAGACAGAATAGAGATGGCTACACAAAAGTAAAATGAATGAGTCCAGATAGATGACTCAGATATTAGGAGCCCATCCTGCTCTTCCAGAGGATCTGAGTTGGGTAGTCCCTAGCCCCCTCCACTGCTGTAATTCCAGGGTAAGGTGATCAACACCCTCTTCTGTCCTGTGCAGGTACTCACATGCACATACCCGCTAATATATACATGTATGCATAATTAAAAATAAAATATTTTTTAAGAATATGAATGCCTTTGAATAGTAGATTGAAGTGATTAAAATGGTACATTTTATTATGTATTTCATCTTTAAAAACACTCAGAAATTATATTTGAACTGTGTACATCTATATACTATCTCAGAGATGTAGGTAGACAATTCATATTTTCATAAAATTTCAGTTTATCTTTGTTTTTCTAGTCTGAAAAAGAATTTCTGTTATGTTAATGTTTCCATGCAATTGGATAAGCAAAAGATATGTTAGCAGCTTATATAAGGAAAACTAAAAGCTATTGCAACTTTTCAGCAAACAAAATTTTTATTTCCTTTACTATTTTCCACTCTTCTATACCTTTATTATTGAGACACCAAGTTCATTTTAAATAGAAAAGTGATAGCTCTGCCATAATGACTACCCTTAGGAAGAGTACACTGTTCCACTATAATGCAGCTATGGCACCCACTCACTGATGGTCAACCAGTGTTTTCTGGGTAAACTCTAGAAGCGAATGAAGGGAGCTTGGAGGGAGAACAGGGAAAGAAGACTGACACCCCAGATACACGACAAGAAAGATTCTCCCAGATCAAAGGACAGCACTTGAGCATGTCAACTTCCTGTGGCCTTTGCCATATCGCTTGTGAGATCTGCCTATGGAATGCATATTCCTTTTGAAAATGTGCTTATTTGTCTTCTGTGTGGCTGATACTCAAGTAGACTTTTTATTTTAAAAAAACTGGATCAAAGTGATCATATTTGTGATTTATAACAGTCGTCTTTTCTAATTTGCTGGTCACTGATTCTGCTTAGTAAACAACTATGCTGTGGGTATGGCAAGGCTCTGAACATCATGCTGCTTCTGAGAAGCATTTGAGCCCTTGGGTCCACAGTGGCTATGCTTGTCTATTTTACTTTGAAGACAGAGTCTCTTACTTTATCCATCCTTTCTGGTCATTCCCTGAGCATGGTCAGGCCTTTCCCCCAATACCGTAAATTTTCATACCCACTTCTTATTTTTACTTCATTCAGACACCTTCTTCACACTGATTTTTAGAAATTAATCCTTTCATTGAGTCCTTAGTGATTTAGAGAGAGCGAGAGAGAGAGGGCGAGCTTCGCAAATGCCCGGTTCTGTAAGGTAAAATACCTCACATGGGCTGATTGATGCAATGAACTCACTTGAATGTTTTTCCTCCAGGAGAGAGTGTGATGAAGTTCCAAGTACACGGTGCTACAGGAACCAAAAATAAGGCTTTCTTTTGTAGGTAGGCATTTTGGTAGAAATCAAGAAAAGATGAGTTTCCAGAAAGAAACAGCCAACTCATCCAAAAGCACAGCCTTTAAAGTAACAAATGCTCATAATCACTTCATAATGTGTAGCCATTAACTTTACCAAGTGACTGGCAAATGCAGTGAGAAGGAAGATTTAGAAGTCACGTACACGCAGAGGGCAGCTAAGAGTAGCTTTTCTGTTTTCCACATCGCTGCCATTCTGATTTCATGATTAATCATTAAAATTATTTATTATTAAGTAATCATGAAGATATATGCTTTGCTTTGTTTTCAGATAACTGGTAACAATATGATTGGTACCACTGATGTCTAGAATAGTCCTTCTTTTTGACATAAAAACTAAAACCAACTATATTTTTCATGATTGTGATGAAAATTAACAAAATTTTACATGACTAACGCAGAGCTCTAAGTCTATTTATTTGAAGTTTAAGGCTCTGAAGAGAAAGAATTCATATATTTCACTCTTTTTTCTGATACTGAAGGTGAAGAATGCTGCCTAGATTGCAATTGATGTGGAAATCTCACAAAGAGAAATACCAAAGCAATGGGATATTTTCACATATATTGAAAAAGCATTTGTCTAATGCAAAATAAAAATTCTATACAGATAGTTATGGCAATCTTTTATTAGTTTAAAATTAGTGGCATTTTATATAGTTTTTTCCTTTTATAATAAGAACAAATTGGCATTCATTGTAACAAGACACAATGAAATCTGAGAGCTGATTTTTTTTACCCCTTTTAAAGTCAATAAAAATTTTTCCTTGTTATTCGGTTAAATGTTCTATCAAAATTAATCCTTTGTAAGAAATGTAGAATAGTTAGCTATATATTAATATTGTGAGCCTTTAATCTTTAGCAATGTAGTAAATAATTTTTATAATTGAACAACAATGTTTTAAAACCACAATTATCTTTATCAGTTAAATTGTTCTACCATAAAGCTATGAATACACATGTCACTGACTAAATGATTACAATTTAAAAGATAAGACTTAGTTACATACATATATTTCACAATAAAATATCAAATTAATTATATATTACAATAGTCTTTATAGTTTCAAACTGCTTTCAGGTTGTGTTAAAAAAGAATGGAGGGGAGGGGCTGGGGGGGAAGGTGGGAGCAGGAGCAGGAGGGGAGAGGACAGGGGAACCCATGGCTGATGTGTAAAATTAAAACACAAATATAATAAATTAAAAAAGGAGGAAAAAAAAAGAAAAAGGCAATTTTAAAAATAAATCATTTTGTATGAAAACTGTCCTGTACAGTTTATACTGGTAAGTCCTATCAGGGCACAAATTCCAAGGGCTCTAAAAAGGAGAAAGGAAATGGCAACCTGCCCTGCTTCTGTTGCCTACAGAATTATTACCTTAATCAGGCATGGTAACGAACACCTATGGGACATAGCCTGGTTAGGATACCCAGGAGGCTGAGAGGAGGGCCAAGGATTTCAGGCCATCACAGACGGACAGCATAGAAAGACATAGTCTCCAAAAATACATAAATAAAAAAGGAAGAAAGTTATTTTTATTTGACTATTTCTAAAGCAATATGCAATAAGAATAAACTATACAGACTATTCCATGGTTGAAGAGAAAAAACAAGGAAAGCCACTAAATACTCACTAAAGGACAATCCCCCAAGAGGACATAACAATTCTAAACCTGTATGTACCAAATACATGTGGACACAATTTCATAAAGGAAAAATACTACTAGATTGGAAACCACAGATGAATCCAAACATAATGAATGATATTAGGTAACTCTACCATCCATTCTCACCATTAGACAGGCTATCTGGACAAAAACTCAACAGACAGCATAAATCAAACGGACCTAACAGAAATCTAACTCTACTAAAGAATATACATACATGACTCTCAGCAGCCCATGGAACTGTCTTTAAATGGACCATTTATCAGGACACAAAAAAGTCTCAATAACTACAGAAAAGTTGAAACAACACCTTGAATTCTATCTGCTCACATGGAATATAGCAGGCTACTGACAGGAAGAGAAAGCACAGAAAGTACACAAACTCATGGAGATTAAGCAACACACTACTGAACAATATCAGTGGTTCAAGAAAAAATGGGGTAGGCAATTTCACAGTTCCTAGAGCTCAATGAAGATGAACACCACAATCTACGGGGCATAATGATGGCAGTCATATGAGAGAACTTATAGCACTAATTGCCTACATCAAAAATTTTGAGAAATTTCAAATTAATAAATTAACAATGCAACTTAAGGCATTGGAAAAGCAAGAATAAGCCAAATCCCAAAACAGTAGACAGAAAGACAGAATGAAAATCTGGGAATAAATTAGTAAAATAAAAATGAAAAAACAATACAAAGAATCAATGAAAAATCGGTCCTTTGAAAAGGTAAGACTGGCAAACTTTTAGCCAAATTAACCCAAAACAAAGAAAACCCAAAATAATTAAACTTAAGAAAAAACAGAAGTAAAAAGGAGTCATTATAATACATACTAATGAAATTCAGAGAATCATGTTTAAAATTTCTTTTCTGATAAATTTGAAAATCTAAAAAAAACTGAAATTTTCTAGATGTGTAAAGCATACAAAAATCAAACCAAGATGAAATAAGTAACTTATCCATAGCCAACAATGCAATTAAAGCAGTAATAAAAATTCTCTCCGATATATATAAATATAAACCCAAAGGACCAGATGGGGCTTCTACAAAATGCCACGAGAATGTCAAAGAACCAACACCAACACTACTCAAATTATTCCATAAAATATAAAAAGAAGGAAGGCTTCTGAACTGTTTTCATGAGGCCAGAATTCCTGAGTCTCATGCAGATAAAGATACAGGAAGAAAGAAAGAGAGAAGGAGAGAGAGAGAGAGAGAGAGAGAGAGAGAGAGAGAGAGAGAGAGAAGGAAGGAAGGAAGGAAGGAAGGAAGGAAGAAAGAAAGGAAGGAAGAAAGAGAGGGAAAGAAGAGAAGGAGGGAAGGAGAAAGGGAGGGAGGGAGGGGGAAAGAAAGAAAGGAAGAGAGAGGAAAGGAGAGAAAAAAAGAAAATGAATGTCGTGGCCCATTTTGCTTGAGGAACACAGTAAAATGTTAGTGAACCAAATTTGAGATCATATAAAAAAGATCATTCATCATGACCAAGTTTAGTAAATCACAGGGATGTAGGTCTGTTTCAATATATATAAGTCAATAAATTTTACTCATCACACAAATGGACTAAAAGACAGAAACAACATGATCATCGATTAGAGACATAATCTTTGAAAAAATCTAATCTCTCTTCATGATAAAAGTCATGGAGAGAATAGAGATGGAAAGAGTACATCTCAGTACACATAACAACCTACCTCCAACATCATACATTTATAGAGAAAACCTCAAAGCATTTCCACTAATATTAGGAACCAGATAAGGATGCCCACTGTCTTCTATACAATATAGTACTTGATGTCTTAGCTAGAGCAATAAGACAAGAAAAGGAAATGAAAATAAGTTAAAAAAAAAAAAAACAACAACAACAGGAAAAGAAGAAGTTAAGGAATCCCTATTTCTAGAGGATAGGATTCCATATGTAACATACCCAAAAAACTCAGTGCTAATAAATAGTTTCAGCAAGGAGGAAGTATATTAAATTAATGAACAGAAGCCAATAGCTATCCTGTGCACTAACAACAGACATACTGAAAAGAACTCAAGGAAATAATCTCATTCACAATGGTTGAGAGGGTCCTGGGGGAGTTGGAGGACATGAGTGAAAATGGATTTGATCAAGCAACACTATATACATGTATGAAAATTTCAAAAAATGAAAAATAATAAAAGCATGGTTTCCAAAATAGAGGAGGATGATAAGGAGAAGGAGGAAGACAAGGAGGACAAAGAGGAGGCGGCTCCTGTCCCAACCATCAGTACCACAAAGTGTCCAACTGAAGTTAACCATGGGTGAAGTCACAGAACACAGTGACATAGAGAGGTTATTAGAAGTTTCAGAGAATCCTCTGTAGTATGAAAGTGCTCTTATCATTGTGATCCAAAGGTGCTGGAGTCCAAGACCTCCACCAGGCAGAGGGGCTGCCAGAAACTAAAGCAAGTCACTAGGCATGCTGAAACAGACTGTGACAAAGGCAGAGTCAGGCAGGAGGCTGGGACTTGTTTAATCACAAGAGATGCTGAAATAGCTCTGCTCTTAAGAGACTATGAAAGCCATTGGAGTGGGGAACACGTGATACTGTAGGACTTGATATCCTGTTTTGGTGTCATAGAATTATTTAAAATCTAGAAAGAAATATTCTGGTATGGTATATTTTGAGGAAATGTCTCTTTGAAACTACAGCCTGTAAAAACCTCAGGATTTGGTCTTTCCCTTGATGGCAGCTCCAGGGAAAACTAGGCCACTCTGTTTCCTGATGCTCATTCCCAGTTGCTTTTTGTTCTTGAGACAAGGCTCTTTACATAGCCCTGGATATACTACAACTCACTATGTAGCCCAGGCCAGTCTAGAACTCAGAGATCTGCTGCCTGATTCTGTCTCCTAAAGTGCTAGGATTAAAGATGTGCCCACACACACCCTTCTGCTCATTCTCATCTTTAACTAAAGCCCATTTCTTTATATACTGCTCTCCTGCTTGGATACCTTACTCATGAGGTGAAAGATGCTGTCATTAATAATAATGACTATGAAACCTTCACTTCTGCAATCCTTAATTAACCTTGGCTCCCATCTAACAGCTCAGTTTAAAAGATGTCTGTTGAATACTAGTTATGATGAACCCAACTGTCTGATGAGGCAGGACCAATGCCTTAAAAGATCATCATATGGATATGTCCTGGCATTAACATAAACTAACAACCTCTAAACACAGTTCTCCAAGCCTGAGTATCCTGTCTCATGAAGAACTTACTTTGGTTATCAGGGAGTGTGCTGAGGTGAAAATGCAATTATGTTAGGAGGTTACAAAAACAAAAATGGTTTCTCTCTCATGTGAGTGAAAGTTCTGTCTTGATGTTCCATGGCTCTACATCTCAGGCCTAGTGCAGAAACAGCTGTCTAGTGGTGAGGTCTTGTGACAGAAGAGCAAAAAGCCTTACAAATGTCAGCTGTGGTATGACCTATGTCCCATCAGCTCACAACATACGGCCTAGCCTCAAGCTAGTAGGAGAAGGCTGGGGTAAAGTGCGAATGATTTTGAACCACCTAAAACATGAAGGAAGAGATCATCTGTATATTTCACTTCACAAAACATTCCTAGGAGTGGGTGAATGCAATAAATTGCTCTAAGTTGCCTGTTAAAAGGCAGAGTACTATATTCTGAAGGTCACATCTAGTCCTTACCAACCTTCTGCTATTCTCCATATTCCCTGTGCCATGTGATCAGCATCCACACTGCTTTCACTGTTTCCAGTTCCAAGCTTATCCCCCAAAATTTCATTCACACTGTTTTCTCCAAGGTTAAGTTCAAAGGTCATTTCCTTACCCTGCAGAGACTGCATTAACTGTTACTGTCCATATACACAATTTATCTATACATGTCTCAAGAAAAGGTAGACTTAGGAGAGAAATGATATGAGGTTGTCCTCTGGCCTCTAAATGCATGCACATGTGTTCCCACACACACAAATATGCATACAAATGCACATAACAAAGCAATATGTATATAGAGATAAAAGAAAGAGTTTGAGAGACAAGAAAGTAATAATATGAACTCCTTTCTCTAAGAGCAGAAACCCAAATGACTACTGTATGGAAGTATTTTGTACCTATTTGTAACTTTTCTATACACCTAAAATTGCTTCAAAATTACTTTGTAAATGGCCTTAAATACCAATAAAAGTACAGTGAATTTTTTAAAGGAAAGCCAGACATCAAAACTGGGAAGAAAAGGGAGATAGCAAAGTTGGGTCTAAAATTCAGAACTAAAAGACATCAAAAGAAACGTGTCTGACAGAAAAGACTAGGAGAATGTTGACATTTTTTCCACTGTGAAGGACAAAATGGGTTCAAGTATGAAATAAAGTTCTCCATTGAAGTAGCATAATTAAGTTCAGATAGAAGCAGAACCTCACCTCCATATGCTTTAAAATCAACAATAATGGCTATTCAAATATATACTAAACAAAAGGTAATTGTCAAAGTTCCTGGCATTCAATCTGAAAAATAAAAGAAAATCTCTGGCCTGGCAGGTGAAACACCCAGGGAATTATGGACTTGTAAATATTCTTCCTAAGTTTCCTATCTAAAATGTAAAACAACAACAGAAACAGGCATTTGACTAATTCAAAGGCTTGTATTTCAAATAGTGCAGTTATCAAAATCAATTGATGAAAGAAGTTAGACACGCTGTAATCAAACTGATGATCAGTCAGGTCCAGGTTATCTTTGCTTCTTAATAGAAGGAGCAGCAAAATGTTGCTTAAAAAATTAGTTTCACTGACTATCCATTCACAAAAAAGGTTCATAAGATATTATGTGCTAAGCATCTTGGGGGAGAACGCAGCAACAACGAGGCACACTGTGTGTCCTGGCAGAAGGTCAATTGCAGGATGTCAGCGATGACCAGAGCTGTCACACGTGTAAAACAATAACAACTGCCTAAAGTTGTACATATGTGAACTATGGCTCCAAGCACACACAGGCAAGTCTCTGCCTTGCATGCACAACCTGCCAAATGGGTATCATAAAAGCCAAGTTTTAAAGAGCATCTTGATATATAAATTTGCAAACTGCTTGGCAAATAACATTTACTTATAAATTACCAACCAGCATAAAGACATCCTGTAATCATTTGATGCTTATCAAACCAATTGCAAATACATAGCGATATATTTACAAATATGTAAATATTCAATTAAATCATATTAGAAGGATTTATTCATTTAAAAATAATTTATTTAAAATTTTTGAAAATAACATTTATTTCTTTATTTGTATGTATGCGTATGTGTTCAATGGCAGGTATGGGAGGTCAGAGCATAGCTGGCAGGATCAGTCCTCTCCTTCACCATGTGAGTTGTGGAGACTGAACTCAGGAATCAGGTTTGGGGACAAGAGCTTTATCCACTGAGCCATCTCACTAGCCTTATTTACTGATTTTTGAAATCTTATTTACCTATAAAACAACTTTGTAGAAAGTATTAAGGAGAGAATGGAGGGAAGCCATGTCTGCATTTACCTAGTTAACATCCTTATGAGCTTGTTGACTGCCTGTCAGAGGAGACAGTCATTGACAATGGGGGAGATTCAAGAATAAGCTACGTGCCTGCTTGCAAAGACCTCACTAGAACATCCAGATATTCATAGGCCATAAGTCTCCTAAATGCACAAAGTGAAAGGTATTAAGATTAAAATAGTTAATGTAGTTTATGTACAATGAAGTTCATCACTTATGGAAAAAATAAGAAGTTTCTTACAAAAGCCTCGTTTCCAAAATTAAGGTCAGATTTGGCCTTGTGCTATCCTCTATGCATTGGCGCAACTAGAGGAAGCCCATTTAAAAGCTAGGATTTGCTTTGGCTCATGGTTTTTGCGGTTTGGGTTCATTGGTCACTGGGCACCATTGTTTCTGGGCCATGATCAGGTAGAAATGCACAGCAGAGTGGCACAAAACCATCACTGAAAGGGGCCAGGAAGCAGAGAAAGGGAGAGGTCGAGGGAAGGCAGATGGGGAAGGAGGGAGGAGGAATAGAGGTGAGGGCTAGAACATGACAGTTCCCAAAGACATACTCCAAGTGACTTTCCTTGAGTCGGACCCTACCTCCAAAAGGCTCCAGAATTTTCCAAACTAGTACCACCACAAGCCTTCAGTACATGAGACTTCTGGGGGACATTTTAAACAGTAACAGTTCATTTATAACTATTTGTCATAAGTAATTTCTAAACTACATGTAAAAACACATCTTATAGAATGTTGAATAACTCAAATCTTGGCATAATATAAAGTTTATATTTACCTCAACAATAAGTTGGTAATGTTTTCTGCCTAAGTAACTTCTCCACCACTTTTGTATAATTGTCACTACCCTGTTCAAGTGCCTACAATGGAAATATGTGTATTAGTATGCGTTCACCAAAACCAAGATGTTCTTCATTCTTTAAAAACATTGCTCTATAATTCACAAGGTCAAATTCAAATTTAAGGTTCTATGTATCTTCATTTTATTTTTATTATTTCTATTTTATCTTGTTTACATTTCCCTTTGATACAAAGTCTTAATGACTGGTCTGCAACTCATTATGTAGACTCAGCTTGCCTTGGGCATGTGGAGACCCTCCCAAGGACTCAGATTACAGGGATACATGTCCTACCATGCCTGACTCTATGAAAACTTTTTTTCCTTGACCATAAAAGCTTTTTTTTTTTTCACCTTAAGATGAGTTCTCAGCCAGAAAAGGCGTTGTCTGCCAGAGTCGGCAGGAAGAGCCTGACATTTCACACTTGGAGAAAATGAGGCTCATGGCTGCTCAGGTTTCCTAATGTTAAACCTTATCACAGTAGAGCTAGGACTCTCCCCCATGAGCCCTGTCCTTCTCCGGCTGGGTTTGGGTACAAATAGGTGATTTATCAGCTGCCCATGGGTCTTGTGAACATGCTGTGTCATATGCCCTCCAAACTGCTTCCAGTGCAACAATATAACCTCCTCAGCTGTCAGCTACAACTAACAGTTACACATCTGGGAAGGTGCTATTTTAAAGATGAGAACTTACTCTGGGAGATTACTAACCACATAGAGAAAAATAGCACTAAATAATGTTCATTCTTCCTCTTGGGCTTATAATTGGAAATTATTTTAACTTCAATAATTTTCATGCCTTATTATTTTATTTTAGCCCTCCACTCTCCCTGTGTGTGTGTGTGTATATTGAGTCTAGGGTTTCTCACATGCCAGACAAGTGTTCTACCACAGACCTACATCCCTAACTCAGGTGTACACTGGGATACCCCAGCTTCCCTTGAACTCAGCCTGTAACCCAGGTTATCCTAGAACTTTCAGTCTTCCTGGATTAGCCTCCCAAATAGCTAGGGACAGGCCTGTGCTACCAGGCACAGATAAAATATAATTGTGTACTATGAACAGTTCAGTTGATATGTTGAGAAATGACAGAGGAATTATTGATGAAAATCATGTTAAGAGCTTGAGAAAAATAGTCCTTATGTCAACAAACATGTGTTCTTGTGTTTTCTCATATTCTCCAGTGTTTCTGAAGCATCATATGAGTCAGGTGAATTTAAAGAATGGTTTCCATGGCCATGTTTCTAGATTGCACTGAGGTGAAAGTAGAGGCCTTACTTTACAAATTGGAATTTACAGCTCTGTGTAAAATAAGGAAGTGTTGTGAAGTGTACTCCTCAGCCAGCTTTTGGGGTTATTATAGGCCAGGCATATTCTTCCTCTAACTTACCTAGTAAAATATCTGTTCACATGTGAGGTATGCCACCAGGACTGAATTTAGGACCTTGTGTACACCAGGCAGGCACTGTGCTGCTGGGCAGCCTGTACTGCCTACCCTTCCTTAGAATCAAAGAGAACATTTAAAGAATGCTTTGAGCTCCAAAGAAAAGCATGGGAGGAATTAAGATGGGGTAGATCCATCATTTTTATGATTAGAATATCATCATTTTAACATCATTGCTTGCATCAACCAATGTGTTGAGAAATACCAAATTCCTCTTCCTCTTCCCTTTCCTGCCCCATCAGTTGATTGGTTACTATAAATGCACTTCATAGAGAACTTTTTTTTGGGGGGGGGAGATATCTGATCAAATGTACTTACAATATTGAGAACTGTTTAAGGTGTACGTATGGCAAATATAATTCACATATCAGTAAGAAATAATCAGAAGTATTCTGTATCTCTTTTACAGAGACAACATAAACTTAATGACTTCACTGCTGAGAGAAAAAGAGATTATCTGAAATAAACGCTACAGAAACAGCTTGTGATTCTCTGAGGCATGCACTTTGCTTTGTAAATGAGATTTCTATGGTAAATTTATGTACCTGATGTATGCCCGGACTTGACACCCACGGAACCAGCTCTGGATCTTCACAGCTGCACCATTCTCTTTCTTTCTAAACTCGTCAATGGCACTAAAACATGTTTTAAATTATTTCATTAGTAACTAATGTAATTCTAAGGCAAATCAACCTGTTAACCTTAATTTTTAATTTCTTCTAAGATGGTAATTACAACTCACATGTCATTTTAAAGAAATTAAAATACTAAATAAAAAAAAACACATTTCAAAAAATGAGTTTTAAAAATTAACCTTTCGCTGAGAAGCCATGAGCTTTCAACAGCTTTGCCTACTTTATTTTTATAATCATCTGTTATGCTACTAATTAATTTGGTAGCAATTTTTTAAGAGGGAATGAAAAACAATGTGCTACTTTGTCAGTGTTTTAAAAACATAATTATTTGAACTTACAGTTTAAATGCCACTACACATGTATCATGCAAAGTGAAATGCCTGCATATTTTACTCACTCATCAGTTAAATGTACTGCCTCTAATTCAAATGAATCTATCATAAAATGCCTACTCTGGTACAAGCTGGCTTATATTAAAGAGTTCAGTGAGTGGGTTGCAGGCTTATTAAAAAAATAATAAACTTAATTCTTAGGTTTTACTGACTTACAGTGAGAAAAGTTGAGTCACGACATTTTTCTGTATCTATTCTAACTGATGTCAATAGTATCTTGTCTTTCCACTGCCAATTGATAAAGTAATAGCACAGTGGACTGTAGAATATATTTTTTAGAAGGTAGTTGGCATACATTTAGTACCTCATCTTTGCTGAATGAACACAGTAGGAAACATGGAGACACTTCTTTCTTGTTGACTGTGTTTCTGTAGGTATGTCCATACAGCCATCCACGTGCAGGTGGATATATGTGTATATAGCGTCTAGAGGTTGGCATAGGTATCTTCCTCAATCACCCTTTATGTTTTTTAACACAGAGTCACTGGACCTGAAGCTCATTGATTCAGATAGCCTGGCCAACAGGAATGCGGGGGCATTCACCTTCAGAAGAAGAGCTACGAGCAGTGAATGGCTGCTGAGAGTGGGAGAATCAGTCTTCTACAGGGATGAACCACTTAACTGTTGATCCAGTACCAAGTGGTCAGCCCTAAAAACCTCTACATATGAACAACACTAGATGGATCCAGTGGTTGTAAATATATATTTGTTCATGTATGTGTATGTTTAAAAAAATTAAAAAAGAGACCATGCATTTGAGAGGGAGAGGGGAAGACACAAGAGGTGTTACAGGGATAGGAAATGGTGTAAATATAGCACATATACATGAAATTAAAAAAATAATAATGTAAAAAGACACACCCTGTGCATTACCTTCAATTAAAGTGGTAATCAGGAACCATGAGCTGATAGGCATACAAATACTCTCTCCATCTGTTAGTCCTCTCCCTCTCACAGCTTTCAAATACAGATAAAGTACACATATGTGCACAGAAGCATATCTACAAAGACACATCAAGGGTGCCCAACAGTCACATGTATCTAAGCACCGATGACAGATACCAGGTTATATATAGCATTGTCACTAAAGTCAAACAATAGGAAAGCAATTATATTTGAATTTGATAGATTAGATACAAAGTAACCTTAGAATTTTTACATTATCAATTTGCAAAGCTCCAACAGTAATAGCACACAACCACAAATCTGATAAGGTATTTCAAAGACAGGAATCAAACACATAAACCATTAAAGGCAAGAAACATTAACTTTGAAAGCAAATAACTTAAACAAATAGATAATAGAGAAAAATACATATTATTTTAGGACAGTTTTTCATATTCTGAACTAAAAGTTTTTATAAAACTAAATCATAGAATTGGAGAAAAAAATTGAACATATTCTATGTGTGTCTTTGTGTGTATGTGTTTTCATGGAGGTGCGGTTACACATGTAAGTGTGTATATGTGAAGACGCCAGTGGTCAATCTCAAGTGTTGTCCCTCAGGTGCCAGCCTGTTTTGGAACAGTGTTTCTCACTGTTTGGAGCTGTATGAGTAGGCTAGGATGGTTGGTCAGCAAGCCACAAGAATCTCTGCCTGCTGCTGCCCCACACTGAGATTACTTGCTGCACCACTACACATGCCATCTTTACATGGGAGCTGAGGACTGAACTCAAGTCTTCAAGAGCTTAATTACCTCCCCATTACTTAGTATGTGTTTTCAAAGTGATCATCCAAATTCACATCCTCATGAGCCTGGTGTGAATGTAAAAAGCTGAGTCAGATGGATTCTAAGTTTAAGGTCAACCTGAGCTACACAGTGAGACTCTGTCTCAAAAAAGGAAAGTTCATTTTTCACGTCAATAAATATTCTTACATTTTGTAGAGCAACAATTACCCTTCAACCCCCAAAATAGGATTAAAAGTAGCTTTTTATTATTCTTATCAAGTGTTTTTATTCAGAAGGAAGTGAGCATTGTGTGGAATTGCTACAGGTAGTAAGTAGGAAAGATACACTCCCAAGTTTCAGAGCTGGTAGCCTATGATGTTGGCTCTAACACCGAGAGCCTTAGTCACCTCCTTAGGCCACAAAATGAAGCTTAGTTGCAAACTCTGCCATTCTTGATAGCTTCCTGGAATACAAAGGATCTGGTTGTAGGGTATCGCCTCTAAACTTTATTATCTATGGATGGAATCCACAAATTTTAGAAGGTATAACTTACTTAAAGAAAATTAAGGGAGGGGAAGAGATAGAGATGGAGGAGACAGGAGAGAGGAAGGGAGACAGGAAAGAAAGGGGGGACAACAAGCTATGTGGTGGTGCTCATCAGCAATCCCAACCCTTGGGAGGATCAAGAGTTCAGGGACCCTCAGTTACACAGCAAGTCCGAGGCCAGCTTGGGCTACATGGCATTCTGTCTCAAACAGACAAACAAAACCAGGATTGTGTTTTCAAGATCATCAAAGTCAAGTGAACTGAGAATATTTGATTCTGAGTACACAGAGTGGCTGAAAAGAGATCTTCCTTGTTTTCTTTCTTCTTCTTCTCCTCCTTCTCCTTCTTCTTTCTCTCTCTCTCTCTCTCTTTTTTTTTTTTTTTTTTTTGGTTTTTTGAGACAGGGTTTCTCTGTGTAGCTTTGTGCCTTTCCTGGATCTCACTCTGTATTCCAGGCTGGCCTCGAACTCACAAAGATCTGCCTGCCCCTGCCTCCCAAGTGCTGGGATTAAAGGCATGCGCCACCAGCCCGGTGAGATCTTCCTTCTTATAAATTCAAAGAAGCACAAATTTACACCATTATTTAAACAATTAAGCACAACAAACCTTCACTGAAGAGGCCCTGCTGTGTTTTAAGGAAGCAAACATGCTGTACATCTGAGGGCAAGCTCTTGCACTTGAGCTGATACTGATGTGGCTTCTAAAACCCTGCTTAATGAAAATGCTGTGATGAGTGTGTAATTCTTACATCCCCAAGAGGTTCACTCTTGGCCACTTCTCCTGCTAAGATCCCATCAATCCAAGCTCAAGACACTGGAAGAATCCTGAAGGTGTTTCTGAAGAAACCTAAGACAGAGGAGGCTCTAAAGAAACTTGAAAGGCCTCAGCATCCATTCCAGGGAAGACCAGGACAGTGCAATGAAACACGATTAGCTGAGCCCACACCAGCTATCTTTTCACCCCGCCAAGGGCAATATTTGCTGACTATACCAAATGATTGTTAGTAGAGTGTGTTTTCATATTATAGCTCTGTCCTAAACATTGAAACAGGAAGAACAATCTAATCAAAGATAGAATGGTATAGAAATACAGGGAATGCAATTTTATTCTTGTAGAAAATTAAGTATATTGATACATCTGAAATGGATAGATAAAGCATATTAATGGGAAATATACAGCATAGTATTTATGTTCTTATATTTATATGAAGTTGTTTAACAGAACACATATGATACTGCACATCCAGAAATGTAGTTCTCTGCAGAACCGAGAATTCGAGAATGAAACTTAAAAAGAGAATTTTATTAACCACAGAATGAAACTTGAAAAGAGAATTTTATTAACCAGTGATTCATTAAGTTACTATATAATAGCTACACAATGCTTTGCCATTAATGTAGGAAAATGAAGGAATCTTATACAATCTCTTAGAAAACTATGAGTCAATTTTTAAGTTTAAGAGAATTATTGGTCAAATTTCTTAATCTTAAATTAGATTTTTCCATTAAAATTTCAGTCAAAATACCCTAGGCACATCATAGAGAACCTAGAGGGAAGAGTGGTGAACAATATCAACTCAGAGCCAGAACATATGATTCCAGGACCAAACACCAGGGTCCTGGAATCCTAGCATTCAGTAGGTTGGGAAAAGGAGATCTGAATTGCTGCATTCCAGGCTCTCAAAGTCTACCCGAATAACACAGCAATACCCCAATTCAAAAACAACTAAGTGAAGATTTTTAAAATGAATCTTTACTTTATGGATATATTCTTGAGTGTATGTACACTATGTGGGTACAGGTACCCATGGAGGTCACCTGGAACTGGAGCTACAGGTAGTTGTCAGCTGTCCAATGTAGGAGCTGCAAACCAAACCTGGGTCCTTTGCAAGAACAGCAATTTCTCTTAATCACTGAGCCATCTCTCCAAGTCCACAAATAAATATTATCTATTTACTTATTATTATATTATTTTAAAAATGCTATCTCTGAAGCTTACGGGAAAACAAATACTAGTCTGCCAGTAAGTTATTCATTAATTCAAAGTTACTTACCACATAAAAACTGTGTGTAAGCTAGTATGCTTCTCAAAGACATACATATGCACATTATATGTATATAAGCTTCGAAACTAATATTCCTGAAGATAACAACATTAATTAAAACAAGCGAGGAATCAAATACTATACTAAAAATTAAAAAAAAATATTCACAAGTGGAAGAGATTGTTTGTAGGAAAGATCAGGGGAAGAAGCGATTAAAAGAATCAACTGACAGGTTCTTAAAGGGGCAGCACTCCTAAGCACTGAAACGCCAGTGTTGGGATCACTCCTTAGGTACCTTGGATTCACCACAGGCAAAGGAACATGTCTCAACCCGCTTCTCTGGAGACATGCTCATTGCTATTCATCTCAAAGCAGTTCTTCGTCAAGATGGCAGTATTATCAAAACAATGGCTCCCATCAGACTGAGAAGCAATGGTCAGCATTGGTTCAGACTTCACCTTTTTAAAACTAATTAGTCACAAAAGTCTTATTTCCCAAATGGTCTTTTCCACTCTAGTCTTTTATCCAATCTACCAATTAAAAGGTTTTCTTTTTTTGGAACAAGGTCTCCTTGTGTAGTCCCAGCCTAAAATTATGGATCCTCTTGCCCAATGCTCCATAGGATGGGAAGCATGTGTTACCACACCTGGGATGAATGATCTTTAAAACATTTTATAGCATTATTTACTTATTTTATTGGGGATGGGGAGCAGTAAATGCAGGTCAGAGGATAATTTGAAGGCATCAGTTATGGCGATATTTTATTTGTGGACCCCAATAAAGCTTATCTAGGGATCAGAGGAAAAAGCCAGCCACATTAAGCATAGAGGTCAGGCAGTGGTAGCACACGCCTTTAATCCTAGTATTCGGGAGGCAGAGATTCATCCAGATTTCTGTGAGTCCAAGGCCACAATGGGAACAGAGCCAGGCATGGTGGTACATGCCTTTAATTCCAGCACTAATTAACCATAGAGGTCTGGAGGGCTGTACAGACAGACAAGAAGTAATGTAGCTGGGCAGAGAGGGCAAGTAAGATGGCAGGGCATGGAAAGTTATATAAGGCATAAGTATACAGGAAGTAGCTCTCTCTTTGGCTGAGGATTTCCTAGAGTTAAGATGTGGCTGGTTTGCTTTCTGATCATTCAGCTTTCATCCCAATATTTGGCTCTGTTTTTGTTATTTTTTATTAATAAGACCATTTAGCAATTCATGTTACAATTGTTTTTTTCATATCCTATGGATCCTGAGGATGGACTCAGATCTTCATTTCAGACTTGGCAAGTTTCTGTTGAGCCACCTTACTGGTCTCTTAAATCATCTTTTGAAAACAAATCTAAGCATGCCATGGTTTCCTTGAGTGCTTTAAAAATCCAACCCCAGGTGACATCTTAAAACTTCTGAATGAAGTCACAGCACCTAGAATACCAAACAAAACCTCCTTGGTCTGCCCAGACACAATGCCCTTATCTAGGGAGTCTTCTGTTCCATTCATTCCCAGATACAATCCCCTCACCTAGGGAGTCTTCTGTTCCAATCATTCCCTGAACAAACCATGTTCTCCTCACCCTTAGACTGCAGTAACTCTTTGAATTGGTTTTCTAACTACAACCTCCAGGCAGATTAAGCTTCATGCTTAAAGCTTTCTACATACCAATGATAACATGTTTATTCGTCAAGCCTTCAAGGCTGGTCTCACATTCTATTCCTATCTGTTTTCCATACATAGTAAAGTATCTGGTACATTGGAGGAGCTAACAAAATGTGACAAGAAATAGAGACTGGAGGGAAGAAATGAAGGAAGGCATGCAAGACTGGAAATGAAGACAGAAGACTGTGGCTTTCAGAGTAGGATATGTAATACCATAGATACAGAATTCTTGGAAGACAGTATAATCATTCTGACAGTGAACCACACATCTCCATAGGTTACAGTCTTTGGTTTATAAAAGTTTAGAATGAAACTAAATAAGGAAAAAAAACTGGCTCAAGTATAAGATAAAAACTATAATGCTGTGTCATAGAAGTGACTGGAAATACATCAAAAAAGGAATTGATTTGGTACTTGATTGACAAGCATCAAATGTTATGGGAAGCCATGGCAACAAGATTACTATGCAAGGGGCTGTAGGGTAAGGGGAAGTTTTTCATTTTTCCTTTAAAATTATATCTGAGTTAATAGCACGATGTGATAAGGAAGCATATAAAAATGTCATTTATGACACACACAAGGACACAGCAATACATTGTCCATTAGAGCAGGGATCTCAAAGAAGAATGCAGAGATAATTCCATTCAACAAGGTAGCTATGAGATAAAGCCCAAGATATAGGATAAAGCTGACTCTTCCTATTAGCCATTTACCATTAACATCTAATGTGATTCTACTAGATCTACTTCTCATTTTAATACAGTCTGTTTAAATGACTGAAGCATTTTTTCCTGTTCTCTATCAACAGTCAGCAGATGTCTGCCTCTGCAACAAAGAGAAGGGAATAAGGGCACAGCCTCCCATAATACCTTTTAGAGTCCACACACTAGTTAATGTACTGCACATTGCATTCATCATTTTCTTCTATCAGCACACATAGAACAGAAGCAGTCAAGTCCACAGCAGTTTGAGTTTGTCTTAAAATCTCTCCTGGTGACACCACTCAAGTGGCAAAATCTGTTTCTGGAGTATTAATAATAATGTATATAAATAAAAAGGTATGCTATATTAATAAGTATACATAAATATACCACAAAGTGGAAGAAACACTGAAAATTACTAGTAACCAACATACGTCTAAGCTTTAACTTACGCACTAAAATGTTACTTCTATAGATGTATTTCTGTTGTTCTTTTAAAATAACTGCTTCAAATGAAATTTACAGATACTTTGGTTAGCACTGGGACACTGAGTGCTCACACAATATGTCATGAACCACTAGACATTTTATATTTAAAATGAAAAACTGTGGGTAACACTTTATTTTAATGGTAAAATAATTAGTTCCAGATTATAATGTAAATCCTATAGCAGTGAATAAATTATGACATCTGCATGGATTTGAAATAAATTTATTATGATCAGTGTTATCACAGTGAATACTGAATGAATTAATAATGATAAGAGACCCAAAGTATTAACAGCAATGCAATAAAACATGAAGAGGAAGCAGGAAGTCTCTGGTCGCCTTGTCATCAATTACAGGCATGGTAACTCTGTTAGTGCCTAGAAAGGAATGTTCTAGGACAAGAAGCTTGGCTTGGGCGATCATGGCAAGGTGAAGAAAGGGTCTACCTGTGAGGGCAGGAAACATAGCTACTCAGACCTCAGATGTTGGGAAAGGCATTCCAGTTGGCAGGGAGATGACACCTCAGCATGGGAGACCGACTGCATGAGGAAGGGTATCGATGTCAGAGACTGGGGTACACTGTGGTGAGAGGACTTTGGTTATACGGAGGGAAAAGAGCCCAGGGAAGTGAGCATAATCTGGAAAACGGAGGGCAGGCTTCTCACAGTCGGAAAAATGAAGAGAAGCCAGGTCTGCTGGTGCATTCCTGGGGTACCAGCTATTTAGGATGTAGACAAGGAATGGTGGAGTTTAGGAACAACAGAGCACCACAGAATGAAACTCAGGATGCTGAATAAGAAACACAGTTTTCAAAATGAACTAATGGCTTCTACTATCTCCACTGGCTGACACAGAACTCAACACTGCTGTAAAATGTGTCTTAGTGCACATATATACACAGTCCCCAGCTTTATCCATTAAGAGTAACAGTACCCAGAAACACTCCCAATGACAAGGTACTAAAAGGTACTAAAAGGAACAATGTCTCTTTGGAAAAATGGGTGGTGAGGAGACCGGAATACTTTCTTTAGTCAGAAAATGGTGATGTTTTGTGGGGAACACAACACAGCAGAAAGTATGACATGGTTCTCATTGGCCAAAGGTCATCATTAAAATAAGGAGAGAAAAGGGACTCATTGGCTAGGGCAGAGTATGAGCCCATATTGACAATAAGTACATTTACAGTTGGATGAGGACTAGGAAATACAGGTTCCAGGTACCTGCTTTAAAACACACCCCTTAATTAAATGGGAAAAGGAACATTCTAGTGGGAAGTCCCATAGCCATCTCCTTTGTCAGTCAGATGGCTGAAATGAATAAATACCACCAGTGAGAGAAGATCTCAAGACCACATGGAATTGTCAGTAGAGCAAGAAGATCACAGTGTCACTCCTAAGCCATTCCTCCCCCAAATAAGCGCCTTGTATTTAAGGGAACAAACCCCAGATAATGCAAGACAACTAACCTGTAATATTCAAAAAAAAAAAGAAAAAGTCATAAAAAACACAGAGAAAATATGCCACATTCAAGATAACTAAGAAAGACAGGACAAATGGAATCCTTTAAAATTTAATTAACGTTCTTTAACAATTTCATACATGTAAACAATTTTGATCACTTTTCACTTCCCATTACCTTTTGATTCTCTTCCCTTTCTCATAGATATCCTTCTTCTTCCCAAACAGTCCTTTCACAATTAAAATCAAACAAACAAAACAAATAATCAAAAAAACCCACCGTGTTTAATTAGGTTGCTTGCCCGATTGTTGGTTAGGTTATTTACTACAGCATAGGTAAATTATCAGGAAGGAAGAAAATGGTACCACCTCCCACAGCAACCATTCAAAACCAATGTCCTTCTTGAGGGGTAGGCACATAGGATCCTTTCACTATAAAGACTGTGAGGACATACTTTGGGTTTGTTTCAGGATCCATATATCTTCTAAAATGTATTAAGTAAACTGGCAGAGCTGGAGGTGGACAATGAAACAGCAGTATAAGCTGACACTCACTGTGTCCTGGTTTTGATGCTTGGATTAAGGTTCTATTGAGAACATTTTGATGTGTGAACAATTTGGGACTTGCAACTTTTTACCTTCTAAGTTTGATATTAGAGAGAGAGAGAAAGAGAGAGAGAGAGAGAGAGAGAGAGCGAGAGAGAGCTTCTAGCAAATTTTAATTTCAAATACTGTTTTTAATTTCTAAGAGTTTCATTGCTTATAAAGTTGTTACATTCATGCTTTCCTCTTGACTTTTAAATACACTTGAAAAGCCTCATCTAACTGTACGATTTTACATTCTGGGGCTTGTTTTTACTGACGGAAGTTTTTGCTCCTGCTTACAGGTGAAGTTTGCTATATTTTTGTTTCCCCCAAGACTTCCTGAATAGAGTCAGATACTGCACACGCTCCACTATGAAGAGGTCAGAATTGTACATCACTCATTTCCAGGCAGAAACAAACAATCAAACAAACAACTAGGGAAGTTATCTAGATAATCTCATTTGTTTGCCTCTTTGAGATCAAATCCTACATTTTACTTAATCTAGTTTTTCAAGGTCAGGGCCAAGATTTCTAATAGCAATATCTTTATGCACAATTTAATCTTGGTTCCAAAACAACATTTTTTTCCTCAGAACATATTTTTCATATTGATTTGTTTATTTCATAAATAGTTTATGATTACTTAATGCTAAATATAAAAATGTAATTAAGACAGAAAATTATAGAAATTACTAAGACTCTAATCTCCCCCATCCTCCAATTTTCAAAATCTAGACCTTTATAGATTGCTTTGTTTATTTCCAGATCCATACTTTAGGACTCTATAAATTCCTACACTCTAAAATTGACTAAATACATTTTTACTTTGTCTCAAGAATTTTTTTGATGTCATGATGTACAAAATTTATTCGTTTAGATGCTTTTAAAGCCTACATTTGTGTGTGCATGTGCACATCATGACAAAGATATGGAGGTCAGAGGACAGCTCTCTCCTTCTACCATGTGGGTACTAGGAGTCAAACTCAGGTAATAATGTTTGGAAATGGGAGCCTTTACTAGCTGAGACATCTCCCTAACCCATTATGCCCTTTAAATTTTTTTTTTTTTTTTTTTTTTTTTGAGACAGGGTTTCTTTGTGTAGCTTTGAAGCCTATCCTGGAACTCACTCTGTGGACCAGGCTGGCCTTGAACTCACAGAGATCCACATGCCTCTGCCTCCTGAGTGTTGGGATTTATCCCCTTTAAAATTGCTGTTTCTATACCATACATATAAATGATACAAATTGATCCCAGTTTTTTTTTGACAAAAATAATTTTTTAAAGAATGCCTTTGCATGAAAAACATTGTATGTACAATTTTCTTGTATACAAATTGTATACATACAAGTTCATTTCTATATGGACAATAGAAAAAGTGATGTTTTTTTGAGTCAAATTATATGTATATTGGTGCGATCAAAAATGGTACTGTTGTATTTTCAAATTATAATTTATATTACTAACTGTGATTTGCCCTGTATTCTGTAATATTATTTATTTTGAGGGGTGGTGGTTGTCATTTAGCCCACACTACTCTCAAACTCCATGCCTATCTGGAGACAGCCTTCACCTCTTTATCATCCCACTTCTGCCTGCCTTCCAGTTTTGGGTTTCAGGTATGTGCCACCAACCCTGGCCTCACTTCACATTTCCAAATCTCTTTCTGTAAGTGCTTTATGGTATTATCAGTAAATGGATAATTTTACTACTTCCTTTAAAAGTTTTGCTTGTTTGTTTTGAGGCTAATCTCAAATTCATAGTCGTCCTCCTGCCTCATCTTCCTAAGTAGAGGGGTTATGGATGTGAGCCACTATATCTGTCTTCCCTTGCAACCTTTATGCTTTTCTGTTACTATCTTGTAATATTTAATAACTATTAAGAAGAGGATAGCCTATTTTTTGTTGCCTATTGTTCATATGCTATTGAGACAATTATATTTTGATCCATCTTAAGCAACACTTAGTCACAAGACAGGGCAAAAATACTGTAAAACTTTAATCAGGTTAGAAGCAAATGAAGAGAGTTATTTTATAATTGTTGGCTAGGGAAGACTATTCCAAGAAAGACAAAAATCCTTAAAGCCTGAAGAACATCTTGGCTTAAAGGACTACCAAGAGTTTAAACAAGGCTTTGAGGCATAGCTATGAGTACATTCTCATGCTCCAAAGGCCCCTGACTCCATTCCCAAAGTAAATACAGAAAGTTAAAAAAATAAACTAACAAATAGGTGTATCGCTACATCCGAATCAAATCATCTGACTTGGGTGCTAGTTTAGGACTGGACAATGAGAGCAGGCTGGGAAGTTTTTGGATTACATGGGGAGAACATTCATGTGGGCCAAAGCAATCTGAAGGAACTTGACATTAAAGGCTGGAGAAAGGACCTGACAGGTTTGACTATGAAACATCCCCATTTGCCCATGGTCTGAATGCTTAGGGTGCTGCTGCTTGTGGTGTTTGTGGAAACTAGGAGATGGGACTGGAAGGGACACACCCCAGCATGTGGCTCTGGCAGGCTTTACCCTTCTCCTTTCCCTCTGCCCTGCTAAAAACCCTCAGGTTACAGTCCTAAAGCTAGCCAAGGTCTAGTCCCTTATTCGCCACTTCCTCCTCCTGAGGCTGACTACCAAAGTCCAGCAATCAGGAGACCCTCTTGGTTCACCTAATTAACACACCCAATTAAAATTAAACACCTCTTCCTAACACAGGGGTTCCCCTTTTACCTTCATAAACCGTCATTTGCCTATGTGCCTGTCTGTCTCTTCTCTATCCAAGGCAGTCCTTTGTCCCCCTGGGACAAATACCCCTGCCCCTTTCCCTTGTCCCCTTCCCCCTGGTTCTCTATTCCCTTCACCACCACATCCTAGTGCATTCTAACCCAGACTTACCCCTTCCCCTCTTAAGACTGACACCTGCAAGGTCACTTGCTGCTGTTTTCCTGCCTGAGTCAGCAAGCAGCCACTTGAACTTTTCTTCCCACTTAGTAAAGAAGCTCTCTGTGAAAACAAGTGTTTGGGTGTGGTCTGTGCCTGAGTCAGGGTCTGGAAGGGAGCCGGTGCTGTGCGGGAGTCCCCTTCAGGACAGAGTTTGGAGGGTGTTGGTCATGGGGCCCCCTTCTTGTTCTAATCCTTGCTTGCTGTCCTACTTTCTGCTTCCTGCCCTCATGAAGTGAGAGATCTCATCTGCCACATGCTCCTGCTGCCCAGGGCCATAAAGCCTAGTGACCCCACTGAAACCAAGAGCCAAAAAGGTCATTTGTTCCTTAACTAGTTTATCTCAGGCACTAGGTCACAGTAATAAAGACTAAGCGACATCACGCACTGCCATAACAATGATCAGGACCTCTACCTGCCATTCCTCAGAAGACTGAAGAGGAACTTTTCAACTTGCCCAAGGAGACATCTAGAAAGATGATGTCAGGTGCCATGTGAATTCTCCTGACAACATACAAGAAGGCATCCTGTAGGTCCTAGTAACATAATGCTCATTACAGTTAAACTGTTAAGTGCTCCCAATAAAATGCTCATTGCTGTGTCCATTCTTTGGTCTCTCTCCCTATCTTTCTTTAGAACGTTTCCCCTGATTTTATTTTCATTTGATTACAGATGAACAATCTAATGTATATTTCTTTGGAAGAGGGTTCACAGATGGCATAGTGTGTTTAGATATCTTAAATGTCTTTGGCCTCCTTGCTACAACATGAAACTTTGTTAGGATTCTTAAATTGTTTTAAATAATCAAAAATATTATTTCTCCTGTCTTCTAAGTTTATATGTTGAAGAAACAAGGTATCCTATGCCAGTTTTTCTGGCCAGCATTATACCCATGTATGCTCTGTTTTCCAAACAGACCCGAGCCAGGCAGGAGAGACTTGTGTAATTAAGCTACTTACTTTAATTCGGGAGCTTAATGATTTAAGCATTGCTTATATCAAGTACAAATCTGCACAGAAAAAGATAAAATTACTAGATCTTTGATCTTTTTGCTCTTAGGCAAATGATTTAGACTAACCCTGATTTTCCTTAGCTGTAATCTATGAATAATAAAAAGTATCACATAAGGTAACTATCATTACATTTAAAAAAAATCTTTGTGTGTGATGTGATGTGTGTGATATGTATGATGTGTGTGTGTGTGTGTGTATTGTGCTCATACACACTGTGCAACATCATACATGTGGAAGACACAGGACAATCTCAGGCTGCTTTCCTTGTCTTACACCTTGTTTAAGGCCATGCTAGGTAGACCACAAGTCTTATGATATTCTCTGTCTCTGTCTCTGATATCACTAGAAGAGCTCTAATATCCTACCCACCTTTATGTGGGTTTGAACTAAGGTCCTAATGCTTGCATGACAAGTGCTTTGAATACTGAATTATCTCCAGCCCAGATATACATTGAGTGTGAGAACAGTTAGCAGTCTGCTCTTCACATAGTAGATATTCAGTAATAATCATCTTTCAGTCTGTTCCCTTATCTGGAATCCACCATTCTCTCTTAGAGGTGCCAAGGATATGGGTACCTCAGTTGAGCATCTCATTTCTATACTTGTCACTATACATCTCCAAGCGCTCATCCTCAGGAACTTATTTTTTCACATCCTCATACATATATTTTCCCCTTAGACTAAGTCAGTTAAGATTTTTGTGTAGATTATTAATAATTCTGTGTATTAATTACATGTATTTTAAAAGTATTTAAAATATTAATTTTAATTTATTGAAGTAGACTTGACTTAATTTTTTTTTGAGATACAGTCTTTAATCTTTCTGATGTTTGGCAAATGATTTAGACTAACTAAACCTGACTTACCTTAGCTATAATCCACGAATAATAAAAGGCACCACATATGGTAACTATAATTAGCTTATATGTGCAGCTTTGGCTCTCTTGCTACTCACAATGAAGACCTGGCTGGGTTCAAACTCATAAAGCTCTGTCTGCCTCTGTCTCCTAAATGCTGGGATTAAAAGTCACTACCCACAGTAACTTAAAAATTTTTAAGAAACAAAAATCAAGCTACAAAATTTTAAGCTAATAAAAAGATAAGAGTAGAGAGGGAAATAGAAAAAGGGAAAACAAGTCAGGCGTTGGTGGCACACGCCTTTAATCCCAAGCACTCAGGAGGCAGAGCCAGGCATATCTCTGTAAGTTCAAGGCCATCCTGGTCTACAGAGCGAGGTACAGGACAGGCACCAAAACTACACAGACAAACTGTCTTGAAAAACCAAAAACGAAAAAAAAAAAAAAAAGAAATAGAAAATAAATATGTCACATGTAAGAAGTTATGAAAAAATACAAAATTTAAATTATCTTAAAACATTGTAACATGTTAAATGCCTATTTGATAATCACAATAATGAATAGGAAGCTATTAAATCAACCCATCATGAACTTACTTAGTTTTGATTGAAAGCACTCAATCAAATTTACCTCAATAAGGAGAACTATGGGAATTATATAATTCCTATGAGATAAAGAAGAATCCTAGAATCCTTTTTTTTTTTTTTAAGATAGGATTTCATGCAACAATTCAAGCTGACTTTGAATGCATTATTTAGCCCAAGTGTTGGGGTTATAAGACTGATCCAAAATGCCTGGCAGGATCAACATTAATATTATAAATAGAATTTTAAAGAAAAATTAACATGTGAAAAGGACAAACCTTATTACTTGGTGAAGTCTTTCTCAACAAAATCCTCTTTCTAATTCAGCATTATCTATAGTAATGAGGTGGAGAGGCACTTTTGCCACTCCCTTGTATGGACATAGAAGGATGGCATGAAAAGAAGACTGCTCCCTTTCTGTGAATGGGTTCTCAGCAGCAGTTTACTCAAGTCATCTAGGCTGGCAGAGCTTGCCACTGCCTCCTACTTCAGCAGCCAGACCAGTTTGACAGAAAGATAATTTTGTCCAGTAGAGGTGTACAGCATTACATGACCTGACACCAAGTATGCACACTAACAGATGCTTATTTTCCTTTCCTTGTATGAGGGGAAAAGAAATATACAACTCAGAAGAATGCTGAAGATTTGCAGATGAAACACTACACAGTTTTTTTGCCTGCAGTCTCCTTTTTCAATGTGAAATAGAGCCCCACAGGAATTCCTGTCAAGGATGCAGAGATCCTTGTTTAACAAATTTCGCAGATCATTCTGGAGCACATTAAAGTTCAGGAAGAACTAATATATCCAATAGCCATCGGAAAATGACAATAATTTTTCAAAGGATTTCCCTTTAATTTTCAATAATAATTAAAACTTGTATTACATTCCATTTATTATTTTAATTTGTGGTATGTATATGTTTGAAGAGGCCAGAAGACACCTTGCAGGGGTCTGTTTTCTCCTTGCACCTTGTGGATCCAGAGGATCAAACTCGGGTCATAGGGCTTGGCGGCCGGTGCACTTATCTACTCAGCAATTGCTCTAGCCCATATTTCTGTTCTATATGAGTAACTTTTGCCTGTGACCTCCCTAGCCAAGCTACTGTCCAGTTTCTACACTTTCAGGTATGTGTTCCTTCTAATTCTCTAATCCAATCAGGAAGTGGTTGATTACCACTCTCTATGCCACTATTGAACATAGACATATGGACATATCTATGACCATATGGACATATCTATGACCAATGGACATATCTTTCCATGTAGGTCAGCATTTAAGTACACAGGATCTCCAGCTGAGTGTGATCCCTAACGACTTGTTACCTTCAACAGCCTGCATGGCACAGCTCACGTTTGACTTAAGAGTGCATCCCAGTTTCTCTTTAAATGACTCTATTCCATAACAGGCTGTTATGAAGGACGGAATTGTTTCAATTATATATCGATGCCATAAACAAATACAAGCCTGTCACATAACTCTAAGTGAATGTTAAATAATTTCTGAATGCTAAATATAAGAATTCAGCTGTTGTATGCTTATTTAAAGATGATTAATTGGAAGTTTCAGCACAGTAATTATTCAGCAACTAATTATTGTGGATATTACATTTCAGGAAGTAGGACAGACACTAGAGACTGAAATAACGGTTAAAAAAAAAAAGCAACACTGCCCTACTTCTAGCATGAGGAAGAGCCATACCAGCTCACAGAAACTTTACTACTGAATCATCACTCTTGTTACTTGTTAGAGGTACAAGATGAAAAAATTAGGATAAGAAATACTCATGAAGACTTTCTCACATTGACATATTTTCCCACTGGTCTGCTAGATCACTGCATTTTATCACAACATAATATTCTTTTTTGTGGTTTCTTCCAAGTTAGAAAACTGTTGGCCCATTGCTTCCAGTTTAAATGACCCTTTTCATGGACAGGACATTTGAGTGGTGGGGGAAATGGAGAATGCCTTTACAAATTATCTTGTCTCAGTGGTTTAGAAACGTTCACTTTAAGACAAATGAATCACAGAACAGTTGAATTCCATGTTTGTGAGATAAGGGAAGCTAAAATTCCTTTTTGGATACTGACATTCTGAGCTTGTGGAACTCACTGGGTAGCCCGGGCAACATCAAGGAGGCCACTAAAACTTTAATATGGAAAATAGGTTTCACCAAGTCAAACTGTTCAGTGATGATTTTTAAATACCGAAGGAACAGTATTTTGAGGAAGAAAGACTCCCACATAAAGCCCAGGAGAGCCTTGAATTCTCTATGTAACCAAGGCTAGACCGGACTCACAGTGATCCTCCTGCCTCAGTTTCCCCAGTGAGGGGTTACCTCACCTTGGGATTCACTTTATAAACTCATCTATGCTGGGCTTCTCCTTGGAGCATATGAACCTATTAATGACCTCTCTATATATGTATACAGGGAGATGTCACATATATCAACCTGTGTCATATTTGTTTCTGATCACGTTTGAGTCCCCATCAGGGAGAACTGGGGGCTATTTCCTGAATTAAATAATTTGTTAACAGTAAACTTCTTTGGCGACCCCTCTCTTCACTACTCACCGGTTCCTAAAGTAGTACTGAGTCTTTAGAAACGACGACCGAGCCTGAAGCTTAGCTAAAGTAGCCATGGCCTCCAGGCCTGGGGTTTATCAAAGTTGTTACTATGGGTCTCCATGGCAACTGGGCTAAACCAAGGGCACTTCCGACTCAGTCCCTTTTCCTTTCGCTCTGTTCCAGATTCAAATAACTGGCCGGAGAACTCGGATTTTTCTATGTAAGAACCGACTTCAGCCGACTCGCTCCTTTCTCCGCCGGGACTACTAGAGGAGCCGACAGGAACGGCCCGCCCAGAGCAGGAGAGCGAATGGTCGCTTCCGGCTTCCGGCTTCCGCCTCCAGCCCGCTTCCGGAAGTTCCTCTCAAAATGCTGAAGTGCTGTGTGGAAGTGGCAGGGGCTGCGGGAGTTGGAGTCGGTCCTCGGGCCTGAGCCTCGAGGCCGCGCTCCCGGGTGTCGTTGATGTTCGGGGCCGCCGGGCGCCCAGCGATCGGAGCCGCCGCCGCCGCCGCCGGGAAGAGCTGGTGAGACCGGCGGGGCCGCTGAGGACGGGGCGGGCGCGCAGGCGGGCAGCCCCGCGGGGCTCCTGCAGCAGGGACCGCCGTGCCCTGGGTTCCGTCGCCCCTGCCAGACCGGTCCCACTGCACCCAATTCCATGAAGGATGGGACTGCTGAAACCCGCAGTTCTGGAAGTTTCTTAGTGGGAGAGAGACATCAGGCTCTCGTACTCGCCGTGCAGCTCGGTTTGTGTAAAAACTACAAGTTTTCCACCACCTAGAAGGTTCTGTCCCAGTTCACGAGAGATGGGTGTTGTCCAGCAGCCTTAAGGTTGGGTTGGAATTTGTCTGGAGTGATCATGACCTATGGCTGTAAGTTCGCAGACTGCTTTTGCAAGTCACAGTTTCTCCTTGGGGCATCTCTGTGAGAGGAGATGATCGCAGGCACAGAACACTGAAGAGGCAGAGTTTCCCTGTGCCCGTGAGGCTGGGGTTTGGATTTTTCTGGTTGAAAGCCCTGGTCGTCGCCGCCCCCCTCCACACCCCTCCTCCAAACACACGCGATCACACCGTTTCTTCCAAGGCCTTCCCCTGCGGATAAACATAGTGAAACCAGAAAGTTAGTTATCCAGTCGACACTCTTGAAACATGAAAGTCAAAGAGAGGTGATTTTAAAGTCCGTGCCTGTTTCCAGAGTCAGAAAGAACACGAGAAATTCTCATGGGCTGTGATTTCAGGCTCTTTTGCCTCACCTACAACTGAAAAGTTGAAGGAGCGTTTATACACCAGATGCTCGCTCTGTAGATAATTTTTTAATGAGTGTCGATTTTCTTGTGACTTTTAAGTGCTCACAACTTTCAGTTAGTAAAATGGAGAATGGTTTTTACATGAGCCATTTTTAATTGCTGTAGTCAGTGTGGAAGAAGAGGGACAGTTGTTCATGTGTTGATTTTTATTAGTTTTGGCAGTTGTCCATGCTGCAGGAACCACCACACTTCAATACGGTAAAGGGACTTCTCCGTAACCTGGTATTTCCTCTCAAGTGTACTCTGCCCCAGTCTGTGTCTTGGTAAAGAATGGAGGGGACTGTGTTCAGTAGATTGGTCTGGTCTCACTAGAGAGGAAGGAATTTGTACGGAAGTTGACAAACTAGAACACCTATGTCCCTTCTTATTGTTGCTCTACTTTCCGTCTCCTGTCACACACAGATACCCCTGTTTATTACTCATCTGTTACTTGAATCAGGATTCACTTGCTGGACTCTTTTTACTGGACAGAAACCTCATCATTTCTAATGAGACTAGCATGTCTTTAGCACCTACCAGTTTCTGTTTTTGAAAGAAATTCTTAAAATATATCTTGATTGGCAGAAGAGGTTCTGCAAAAGTGGAACCTTTGTTTCCTAGTGCATATGCACAACTGTGCAACCATTCAGCCTTTCCCTCCATCCTTCCCTCCTTTATCACGGTGCTCCCCCACCTCCCCTTCTCTCTCTTTCCTCTCCCTGTTTGAGCTTTGTTCTATAGCCCAGGCTGACCTCTGTCTGGTGATCTGCCTGCCTCAGCCTCTCCAGGTACTAGGATTATAGGCCTGTGCTGCCTTGCCCAAGCTTTGATATTTCTTAATGCAATTTTTTGTTTCATTCAGTGAACTGCCTTGCATGATTGTTTTATCAAAATTGTGAAATGCTCATGTTATTGGTGATTGCCACCACTAAGTGGTTCATTGGTGTTGGATCAATCTGTGTATGTCATCTCATGTAAATCCATGAGATCTCATGTAAGTGCACTACATTTTTTTTACATTTTAGATAAGATGACAACAGAGGTGAAGATAATTTAAATAACTTCTCTAAGTGATTTATTTGCAGTATGATTCTAGTGTACTTGAAGAAAATTCCTCACCACCCTAATGTACTCGTTATTATCTGACTAATGTAGTATCTATAGGCATTTATGAATTAGAAAAATACATGTCCAGATTTGTAAACCAACTTGCAATTTCTGACATAGTCTATTTTTATTTAAATACACTGGTGGTTTTTTTTTTTTTTTTTGTGGCTTTAACAACAGTAAAAAGCCATTAAAATGGATTCTAGATTTTTGCTTCTGGAATTTCATTCTTATTTGGTATGTTGATTTTCATTACATCTGGAAAACTATATCATCAAAACTTCTTGTTTTGAGTAGCTGATTTTTTTTTGAGGGGGGTTCTTGATTTCCTAAACTGTTAGGTTTGATTCAGCTTTGATAATTTGCCTTCATTTTTACACTTACTTAAACTGTTAGAATGCTGTCTTATTCATGTAGAAGGAAAGTTAAAGTCATTATTGTCAGAAGATTTCAGTAAAGTAACATTTGCTGAGTCAGTCTTTGATTTGTACATCCTACACATTCTTGTCATCTGGTTTATGTAAAGAAGTATGGTAGGTACTCATTTAATTCTTAGCTGTTGTCATGTTCCTAATCCAGGAATTCAAGATATATATTTGGTAAATGTTTACTGTGCAGTTATCATGTATAAGCAATAATCAAGACATTTCTTACCGTACCAAAGCTTGCTGACAGAATGAATTACTTTTTAAATTCAAAATTTTTGTCTTGTTTGACTTAGACTCTGACTGCATTTCATTTAGGCATTTTTAAATGAATGATTTACATTTTGAAAGCAGTTAGAGGCAGTGAGAAAAGTTTGGATGACTTGAAGTCAGTCATTAAATGAAGTAACAGAAAATCAAAAAATGGTCTCCAAGTTAAATGAGGTCACATTATTAAATCATTAGCTGAAAAGTAGAAATAGACTAGTTTTTCTTTTTCTTTAAACACTTAAAAGTCAACCAGCTAAGTTCTTAAAACCTTTTTCTAGAATAATGAGGAAAGAAAGTTTCCCCAAGTGTCTCTGTGACAAAGTGACAAAGCTGCAGCAGACCCCACAACTGGATACCATCAGTGGGCTTTGACATCCTTGGGGGATGCATGCTCTTCTTGTAATGAGAACTCTGAGATTCTTACCTAGGGAAGGAAGATCCTTTGCTCTACTCCTGTGACTTACATCTGTATATTAAAGCAGGAGTCAGATGCACTGCAGACAGTGTCTCAACTCTGCTGTCCAGGATAGCCTCCACTCTGAGAGAATTCTGCCTCTGTCTCCTTAAGTGCTAAGGTTACAGGCAAGAGTCCATACATCACACCAAACCATACGACAGTATTTCTTTTTGTTTTAAGGATCAGTCTTTTCATTTATGTTCCTGTGTGTATGCCAAGGAGGTCGGTCAAGAGAGGTTATAAGAGCCACACTCCTATTGTTCTAGCTTGAGATAAAGACTCATTTTGATAAATAACAATATGATTAAGTAAGGAAAATTGTGAGTTCCAGTGAGCAGTAGAAATTTTTACATTTAAGATAATAATTCTTATGGATCGTATTTTTGTTTGATTAGTCATAAAATGTAACCTTTACCTTTGGAGTAGCATCTTTTACCACTTATGTTTATTTACCCATTGCCATAATCTATACTATTGTGTATTCATTTTCATCTGAGCCTTTTGGCTATTTGCTGTATATTTGTAAGGCCAAATAACCTTTCCTAAACAACTTTTTTAAAATCTTAAATAAAATGCAGTAGCTAACATGATGTGGAAGTAATATAATTTCATCACTATTTTCTTGTTTGTGAGTAGTCATATACCACACATTCATAAGCATAGTACTTGACTTACTATGTAGACACATTTATATTTATGTAGACCTGTGGGTTGTGACCCCCTTGGAGGCCTTACAGGGGCCACATACCAGATATCTAATTTATGATTGTTTTGTTTGTTTGTTTGTTTTTGAGACAGGGTTTCTTTGTGTAGCTTTGGCCTTTCCTAGAACTCACTCTGTAGTCCAGGCTGGCCTCCAATTCACAGAGATCTGCATGCTGATGATTCTTAACAGTAGCAAAATTACAGTTATGAAGTAGCAATGAAAATAATTTTATGGTTGGGGATCACCACAAAATGAGGAACTGTATTATAGGAGATTTAAGAGTTGTCCAGTTGATACCGTTTTACTTGGAAGATGTAAGTGAAACAATATGATATTAATTGCCTAATATTGTTGGCTCATCCACAGGGATTTTGCTTGGAAATGAGTTGTGGAAAAGCCAGAGCAAATTAGGGGCAAAAGGTAATTAACTCTGAATTGAAATGATATTAAATATTTTTTTCTGTGTTTCTGTAGTTTTGAAAGAATCTTCTAATTTTTAGTCCATTTGTGCTTGAATTCATTGGATTCTTCCAGTTAAAATATTTTATTTTTCTCAAGAGAAACAATAGAAAGTTGAATAATGCTAGCTTAATTTTAAAGAGATTCTAAGAAAATTTGCTTCCATTTGTAATCATATTGGTTATATTTTGTTAAATCTCATTAGTTATAGAAATTCTTTTTAATAAAAGTTAGTTGTTAAGGAGCTGGAGAGCTAGGTCTTCTGGAAAAACAATTAAGGACACTGGCTACTCTTGCAGAAGACCCATGCTCAATTCCTAGGCACCCACCTGGCAGCTCACAACTATCTATAATTCCTGTGTGTTAATAACTCCAGTCCCAGGGAAAATCATCCAATGCCTCCTTCTGGCCTTCTAATGCACTGTGCACAGTGCATACACATATACCTAGGCAAAATACTATATGTAAAATAAAAATAAATGATACAATTTTTAAAAATCCGTTGATGAGTGTCAATTGCAGTGGATTAAATGGTGCATTTCCCTGCTCAAACATTAAGAACATGGACTAATCCAGGCATGGTGGTTCCAGCTGGTGATGGCAGACCTCAGGCTAAGTGAGGAAGAATATCAGTTCAGGCTTTCAGGACCTGCACAGGAAACAAAGAAGTGGGCATCATGACCACTGCCTTTTCTCATCTGAGGTAATGTGCCAAACTGCCTTTAAAATAAACTGCGATTTTACTTAGAGACTTATTTAGTCATTAATTTCATGTCTTATCATGAAATTCTGAACTATCTGTTCACTCAATGACAAGAACATTCTTGTATTCAAAAAGCACTTATTCCTGAACCAATAATAGAACTTTTTAGAGAAAGGACCCTAATTTTAATGCCTATGAAATTGTCTTTAAGTGGGTTTTGTTTAAATATGCAATATTATATTCAGAGATAATAGGCTTTTCAGATTACATTTCTTCCAGAGAACTAGTGTTAACAGAAAGGAGCAGGTCATTCTTTGTAGTAAGAGAAAACAAATAGGCAGTTATTAACACACAAATAATAGATAAACGATCCATCTGACATATCAAAATAGCCAGAGTTATAGACCCTGTTGGCTTGATAACTAATTCAGATGTGATGCATAGGTCACTTAGTACCTTAGTCTGAAACCAGAGTTACATGTTGAAGCCTTTTGAAGGAAGAAAAAAATGCCAGCTGCTTTCTAGAGTTTCTTTAAAGTATGTGTTTGGATCACCATGTGTCTGAAAACTATTCTGAATCGACTTTGTTTATACATTCAGATTGGGAAAGGAGTGAGGTGTGGAATACACACTCCCAGGACAGCTGGAAAGCAACAGTATGGTATTCAGTGGCTCACATTTTATTCTGCCAGCCCTCTGGGTTGTTTGCTGAACTCATTGCATCCTCAACAACCATGCTCCTCTGGATGTTGTGTTGATTTAGGTTTTCTAGGCCTCTTTTCTATTGAAAACAGTATAACTAGTAACTGGCCTTGAGCCTTTGGCTTTGGTACTGGTGTTCATTAAGCTGTCTTAATGGTTAAAGTAGTGAAACAGAACTGTAGAATCGATGGCGGAATTGGGCAGCTGTACTTGATAAGCCCTGGTGGGTGCCCTGGAATCAGATGTTAGGGCTTAAAACGCATGTCTGTCACTTGGATTGGTCACAGTGATGGATCTGTTGCTGTTTCTATTTTGTTTGTCACCTCAAGGTTGTTGTGTGAGAATGAAATGAGGTAATATAGTTAGTGAATATTAGCAGGTAGTAAGAACTTAACTGTTATGTGAGATATGTAGCACTATAAACAATAAAACCCGTTAAATCACCATGCATGTCTAGGGTTTAAAATGAAAACGAAAAGTTACAAACTGTTATAGGGAACTTTCTAAGGCTTAAATTTTGTAGATGGTAGAGATTATATGTAACTGGAGATTATATAGAGCAAGAGTTGGAAAACTGGTTGGATACCACGTGATTGTTTTAAAAATGAAAGCAAACCACTTTACAGGATTCGTTCATTTATGGCTGCTTTTACATTATGTGAGAAGCTGAGTGATCAGAGACTGCATGGCTTACACAGCCTAAACTATTTGTAATCTAGCCCTCTGCCAAAAGTGTATTTACTCCTCTTATAAACTCCCCAAGTTCTGTAGGCCTCCAGAGGACTCTTGGGAATATTTTGATGCCTGTTGAACTTAATTTGAGAAGTGATAGGCCATGATTTGTATAAGAAAAGTAAACATCTGAAATGCCTGTAACATTTAAAAAGTGTCACACCAACAAATTTAACATCAATGGGAATTGAATTTGGAAAGAACTATGTAATTTATTAAAACTCCAAAACACTACAGTTGCTGATGCTTACTGACCAGAAAGATAGGAGACCACTTCAGAGTGTGTTAAGGATGGCCCTTATGGACCACTGAGGGGCCAGTTTGGAATGGAGTACAGTTTCTCTGTCACTTGTTTCTGAGTGCTTAGTGGCTTAGAGATATGCCCATCATTTGGTTAAACTTCCGTTTTACATCTGATACACATTTTGGAAATCCCTGTGTGTCTACATCTGCTATTATGGCAGTGATGAGGCAAAGTGTGTGGGAAGCAGAAGGTTCTATGCCTCCTTTCCTTATGAGCTTACTTAGGGAGGAAAGGGACTGAAACAGTTTGAAAGTAGTTGGTTGGGGTTAGAAAAGGGGCAAGTGAGGAACAGTGATTTATTAGAAGAATGTTTCCCATGCTTACATAATAATCATGGACAAATCCTGGGATCCTTTGTGTGTGTGTTAACCCATGTGGTTGCATGTGGATGCCAGAGATTGACATCTGAACGTACTCCTCAATCATTTCTCCACCTTATTCTTTTTGAGACGGAGTCTGTCATTTAACCTGGAGGTTGCTATTTCCTAACTGGCTGGCCAGCGAGCCCACAGAATCTGCCTGTCTCTGCCGGAGTGCTGGGGTTACAGGAGTGCTGGGGTTACAGGTGCGCAACACCATGTCCAGCTTTACGGGGGTGCTGGGGACCTAAATGTAGATCTTCATGCTTATGCAGCAAGAACTTAATCTACTGAGCACCCGCCCTCCCTGCCCTAACCAGCTGATACTGTATTTAACCTGTCTTGAAGTGATTTCAGTGTTAGGAATTTATCTTTAAGACAGGGCCTGCATGTATTGCAGACTGACCTCTAATTTAAGCTTAATTCTTCAGTTTCCTGAGGGCTAGGATTATAGATAGGTGTGTGCCTTCTCACCTAGCCACTCCTATGTCTAATTAAAACAAAACACAAGATTTATGCAAGAAGTGTGTTAAGGGATCAGACTGAACATGTGAGACTTTGAATAGTGTAATCATGCCTTTCTTTTAAAGGATATTAATTATAGCTGTATTTAGAGTGAAATGCTTGTGTAGAGAACTAGGTTAGCACCGAGTGACTTTATTTCTCATTCTCTAAAACATACAGGCATTTCAGCCGAACAATGGAAGAGCTTGTTCACGATCTTGTCTCTGCACTGGAAGAGAGCTCTGAGCAAGCCCGAGGTGGGTTTGCTGAAACAGGAGATCATTCTCGAAATCTGTCTTGCCCTCTGAAACGCCAGGCCAGGAAAAGGAGAGGGAGGAAGCGTAGGTCCTATAATGTTCATCACCCTTGGGAGACAGGACACTGCTTAAGTGAAGGCTCTGATTCTAGTTTAGAAGAACCAAGTAAGGACTATAGAGAGAACCACAGCAATAAGAAAGATCACAGTGACTCTGATGACCAGATGTTAGTGGCAAAGCGCAGGCCATCTTCCAACTTAAATAACAGTGTTCGAGGTAAAAGACTTCTGTGGCATGAGTCTGATTTTGCTGTGGACAACCTTGGGAACAGAACTCTCCGCCGTAGGAGGAAAGTGAAGCGCATGGCAGTGGATCTCCCGCAGGACATCTCCAGCAAAAGGACAATGACCCAGCTGCCTGAAGGCTGTAGAGATCAGGACATGGACAATGATAGAGCTTACCAATATCCAGAGTTTACCCGGAATAAAGTTAAAAAAAGGAAGTTGAAAGTGATTAGACAAGGACCAAAAACCCAAGAGGAAGGAGGAGGTTTGGAAAGTGAAGACATAAGTCAGACCAATAAAGACAAAATGGAGTATGAAGAACAAAAAGTCTCAGATGAGCTCATGAGCGAAAGGTAACTTTACTATTCTCTGCCAATAATGTGTTTGTCTGCCTGCTTGGGGCTGAATGTATTTTATGTTTTAATTCTGTTTTAAGATAATTATAAATTACCATAATCATAGTGCTATTACTTTGTAACTAGGTTTGTATTTCTTTATAATTTATAGCATTTTCACACAAAGCAAAATTGCTTATTTGATTTATGCAAAGTGTTAGTTTGTCTTGAATTTCAGCTACAAAGAGAAAAAGAAATAGCTTTCTATGGGAAAGAATATGCTTTTGAATCACTGCACTTTAGGATATCTCATTGTTCATATAATTATGGAGCTTCAGCCTTTGGAACATTTTAGGGTGCATATTCATTATTTTTATTCCTGATGTTCAAAGGTCATACCCTGTGATGTGTGGGGCTTGGTGTATTGATTTATAACTTGCTAGGGAATTCTGATCATTTATAAAGACTTGATTTATGGTGTGGAAACAGCTGATTTTGGTCCTTAGAAAAATGGGAATTGTAGCATTCCTGTGTTGGTTGGCTGGCTGTCAGGAAGTAGACCACATATGTCTATTCTAATTGCCACATGCTCATTGTATGTCAGAGCAGAGGAGTGAGCCTCTTCCATTTATCCAGCTCCTTATAAGAGTAGCCAGCGCTGCTCATTGTCTTCAGCACACCCCCTTCAATTTCTGAGAGTCAGAAAAAAATGGTCATGGGGAAAACATTATTTTTAACTTATAGCATTGACTTCATTTTAATCTTGGTGATTGTAGGCTTTGGATATTTGGATATATGTGGGTGTGTTTGTAAGTGTGATTGCAGTTATGATGAGAACCCAGATGGAGTTAACAAAAAGTTATTAGATGTTTACTGTTTATATAGTTTTTTCCTCAAAAAGTAAACCAAAAGTAAAGAAGTGTTTAAAGAAGGTTTTGAAAAGTTTGTTTCTTTCAAGAATTTTATGATTTTTCTTTTTTTTAAAAAATATATTTATTTATTAAAATTTTTTTCATTTTACATACCAACCCCAGTTCCCTCTCCCTCCTCTTCTCCTGCCTCCTCACCTCCCTCCCACTCTACCCCCATCCAATCCTCAGAGTGGGTAAGACCTCCCATGGTAATCAACAAAGTCTGGCATACCAAGTTGAAGGAGAGCCTAGCCCCTCCCCATTGTATCAAGGCTGAGCAAGGTATCCCACCACAGGGAATGGGTTCCAAAAAGCCAGTTCATGCACCTGGGATAAGTCCTGGTCCTGCTGTCAGGGACCCCACAAACAGATCGAACCACATAGTTGTCACCCACAGTCAGCTGGCCTAGTTCGGTCCCATGCAGGTTCCCGAGCTGTCAGTCCAGAGTCAGTGAGCTCCAACTAGCACTGGTCAGCTGTCTCTGGGTTTCCTTGACCCCCTCTTCTTCTTCTTCTTTTTTTTTTTTTTTTGAATGTCTAATGCTGTTTATTGAAGGAGGGAGGAGGGCTTAAATACAGGCTTACAAAACAATGGGAGAACCCCAGAGGGCAGAAGTTTGCTTCTGATTTTTTTTTTTTTTTTTTTTTTTTTGAGCTGAGGATCGAACCCTGGTCCTTGCGCAGCGCTCTACCACTGAGCCAAGTCCCCAACCCCGCTTCTGATGTTTTACAATCTTGCATCTAAGCTGTTAATGCCCAATATGCTGGATACACAGACAAGGAGCTTCCCTTAAGCATATAGGAAAGTGGAATCTCACAGGGAATTAGCATAGGGAGTATATCAAGGTCAAGGTCAGCAAGCAAGGCAACAGTTACCCAAAATGGGGGCCAGGGCTCTACAGGTCCACCCCTTTTACTAAAAAATGAGCTTCTGACTTAGGTTGCGTGGGACGTCAGCAGGTCACCTTACCCGTCATGGAGACACACCTGTCCAGGCCACACAGGCGGTCTGTCTTAGGTTGGTGAGCATCCCCCAGGCATTACCCATCTCTGAATACTCAGTATCATACAGGCTCAATTGTGTGAGAGCTGCAGAGTTAGACAATTAAGATTTTTGTTCAGGAATAGGGTTGGTTGTATTATGGCATTGAATCATTGTGACTGAGGATCACTCAGCCAGAAGCAGTTAGTTAGCTTTGCTGCCCATTGCTGAGGGAGTATGGCAGTGCAGTGAAGGCTGAGTTCTCGGCTAGTCACCGATCACCTGCCTTTACTGTGGAAGCCCCTTCTTTTTGTTTTCCTGTTTTCTTTCTGTTCTTCTGCTTCTTACACTGTCTACCCAGGAGCCATAATGAGGCAGAGTCTGCTCTCTTTTCTTTTCATCGTTCAACAAACATCAGGGTCAGGTAGGGATGTCAGGTTTCCTAGTTGTTCTCATCTCAGGTATGTAGTTTAAATATGATATTTTAAATCACATATAGCTAACTATTTCCTCTGATTTAAACTTTTCCTTATACCAGTTTTCTGCTGCCACTTAAGGGCCCAGTGCAGTTTCTTTTGTGGGAAGGATTGCTACAGAGTGAAGGCATCTTCTCTTTTCAAAGTTTTCCATTTTAAGAAGGTTTCTATTTCTTGGATTTGATTTATAAGTAAAAACCTGTGTGTGTGTGTGTGTGTGTGTGTGTGTGTGTGTGTGTGTGTAGATGTAACCGTCTTGTTAAATAAGAAACACAGAGCCAGTTGCAGAGTTAAAAACCAAGAAATCAGAGCAATAGCTGAGAGCCTTACCCTTCACTGCTTCTGCTGTCTTTCTTCTCCGCCAGAGAGCTACTTCTGTGTGTCCTGTCTTTTTTATAGACTTTATGTTCTGTTTTCTCATTGGTTGTAAACCCAGCCACATGACCTCCTTGTCACTGCCTGTCTGTACAGACCTCCAGGTCTTAAAGGCGTGTGTCTGCCATGCTGGCTGTGTACTTGAACACACAGAGATCTTCCTAGCTCTGCCTCCCAAGTGCTGGGATTAAAGGCGTGCACCACCACCACCCAGCTTCTACTCTGGCTTGCTCTGACCTCAAGGCAACTTTATTAACATACAAATAAAATCACATTTCAATACAAATAAAATATCACTCTGTGTGTGTGTGTGTGTGTGTGTGTGTGTGTGTGTGTGTGTGTGTAACATTTTATGACCACAGTGTGCATCCATAGCTCAAAGACTACTAACACAGATTCCCTCCCTCCCATGCCCTAGGCTGGATTAGACAGACAAGCAGATACTGAGAATAGAATGTGCTTTGTGAGTGAAGACTTCTCAAAGGAACTGTGTTTCCAAGCAAGAACTAAGACTTGTTCCAAAAAGGGAAGGATGGAGGGAGAGTCGGCAAGGAAATGGCATGATTAGAAGAAAGCTGTGTGACGGCAGACTGTCAGATCCTGGGAGGGTGAAGTACAGCTCCTTCACCTAGGAAAGAAAGGGATTTGGGGCTACAGAGCAGCACTTGGTGAAGACCTGTATTCTGTGGTGCTTTAGATTTCATCATGGAGGCAGTGAAGAAACTTAGGACAGCATAATCTTGGCTGTAGTGTTCTGTCTACCTTTGATTGACCTCAGTCCATACAGTGGAGGGCAAAGTATATCTGTGCTGGTAGGGGCAGAGAAACCCTTGGAGCTTCTTTAAGAGTAGAAATAATGGGAAGCTGTATTGGGAAGAGTGGTGCTCTCAGATGATGCCGGGTTTCTGGTCATAGAAAAAAAACAAAAAATGAACCAAATGGAAAGGGGGATTAATGTTAATATATATACATTAACTCATGGAATATAGTCTTATTTGAGTAATAGTTATAACAATTATTTCCAAAAAGGAGAAATACTGTATCCTTGCAGATGAATTGTCTTGGCCACTAGCTGCTGGAAATGAAAAGCCTTTCTTGTTAAATTCTTGTTCTTAATGAGCATAGCAACAGGGAAGTATATGTAGCAACTGGCTAGTTATCAGTAAGACAAAATAGACTTATTTTCTGTGTCTATCATTAAGAAATACCTCAGTACAAAGCAAGGATCCTAAAGACTGGTATTACAGAACCTAGATTTCCACATAATCTTGAAATCTGTCAGGTTGTGGACAGAGATAGGCATGCTTCTTAGAGGAAGAACAAGCAAGAGTACCAGATGGAAGATTGGAAAGATTTGATAAGGAAACCCACCCATTTAAAGCGTGAAGTCAGTTCATTTAAAAAACTGTCATCTTAGGTGTCATATGTATGTATGAATACGGTTTATGCCCTTTTAAATGAGTCCTTTTAAGTTTACAGAAACATTCCAAGACAGTTTGTAGAGTTCATGCCTTTCCCATTTCATGCTCCAAGCCAATTTCCTTTTACTGTTAATATTTTATACTGCTCTGGTACCTCCACCACAGTTAATGAGTATGGATGTATTTTTAAATCGGTATTTTATTAGAATTACTGTTGGTTTTCTTTAATATTGCTTTCTTCTATTCCAGGGTATCATGCTTAAATAGTAGTCAACCAGTTATATTGTGAAAAGGTGAACCTGGCTGTATGTAGAATAGATTAAAGGATGGTAAATCTGAACCCAGAAGACTATGGCAGCCAAAAAATAGCGAACTGACTCACTGTTTGCAGGCTGTAAAATATTTGCTCACTGTGGTCAGACTTCACCTGACTTGTATTTAGTAAGTGTATTCATTAGGTAATTGAGTGATATGGCTGATCTATCTGATTATGGAGTGCTACACTAGACTTCCAGGGGCATTATAGAGTATGCCTTTGTGGAATCTGAAGCATTCTGAATTGTAACTACATTTTATCTTGGGGTTTCCCAAAAGGAATTGTGCCTGGGGTGTGTTGAAGGGCTTTGGGTTCTAAGAAAACAGGAAAAGCAGTAATAGTTTGGACTAATACTACATAGCAAGACAGTCAAGTTTCTCAGGTGTTTTTCGTTTTTATGTAGGACCACCTGTGCTTTTAACTAGGATGGTATAGATTCAGTTCCTTAGAAATATTATTGTATATTGATTGTATAGGAAACATCATACAGTCAATTTGGAGAAAGTTGAGGGAAATGTCCTAATTAGAGCTTTGAGGAAAAAACATGTGCCTCTTGATAAATTTTTAGACCTTTCATGACTTTGTTTTTGAAAAGCAAATAAAAGCATGCAAAGGATATGTGGATTTAGATCTTAGCAATGATTTTCATCATAAATATTTTACAATTTTTTAAAAACAAGCTAATGTACCTGATTTTTAATAAGCTGGGCTATGCTGTTTTATATGTAATGGATAGAATATTTTTTATTTCTGGCTGGAGGTAAAGGCATTTGCATCAAGCTTGATGCTCTGTGTTTGATTTTCAGAACTCACATAGTGGGAGAACTGACTCCCATAAGTTGTCCTCTGACACACACACACACACACACACACACACACACACACACACACACTTTTTTTAAAGTCTATTTTAATTTTAAAAATCACTAGTGACAATTTTTTGATTTATTTAAATCAAGAATTAAGAGTAAGAAAGTATATAATTTTTAAAAAGAACAACACTCAGTTTTCTTAGGGGCCAAAGCTTTCATGACTTGCTCTTATTTTCACTTAATTGGAGTGTCATTTAAATATTGCTTGTAGTAGACTAATAGTGGTTGGTTCTTTTTTGCTGAGTATCTGTTATTTCCTGAATTTTCATATGAAGTTGGAACCATGCCTATTCTCCAGTTCTGCAGGGGAACGGGCACCCTTCTTAACAATGGCCCAGAACTCCCTCTGTTGCTTTTCTCTGTGCTAATGGACTGCCACCATTACTCCCTTCTCCTTGGGAAGCAATGCAGTTGCTGGGAATCATTAAGCGGCTCTTCTAGAATATTTGCAGATGTGGTTATGAAAGTCATTTCATCCCAGGCTCTGTGTTTTTGGCTGAAGACAGTCTCAGTGTGCTTCTGATGGAGACTTCCCTGTCTTAGTGAGCACTGGGATTTCAGGTGCACACTGATCACACAACACAGCATCAGAAAGGAGCAGTGAGCATTTGATGAAAGCTGTCTTGTGTCAGCACCTCCTTACAGTCCCATCTGGCTCACTGTTCAGGTCCCATTAGATTTTTAGGGTTTTACGTGCCAAAAATAATATGTTATGTAGTTAATGGGATGGGGATATTTGCAGTTTGATTTAAAAAAAAAAAAAGGAAAGAAAGTCTTATTTTCTTTCAGATCTTTGTCAGGCTCAAGTTCCATCTCTGAGCTGCCATGTCTCTTTAAAATTTTACAACTGATAGATGAATTGTTCTTTTGATGTGTTTCATTTTTCTTTGTCTCCTGGTTACAGTGACTCCAGCAGCCTCAGTAGCACCGACGCCGGGTTGTTCACCAATGACGAGGGAAGACAAGGTACTAAGCACTGTTTTCCACTCTCAAGCAATCCATTTTAAAGCATACTGCTCGTTATTGTATGAGCTGCCAACAGTAGCCTCTTGATATTACAGGTACTACTTAGTGGCTGGTGTTTAGTATTGTAGCTAGTTTCAATGCTCTGTGGAAGGTGTCTTGGCTTCTCAACCCAATAATAGATGTCTAAAAAGTAGCATGTGGCACTCAGCTTTGCATACCTTAGTGTTTGCAATTTGGTCCTTATTAGCAAGATTGCTAAACATCGCTTCTTATTCTCCACCTTATTCCATATGTTTATGAAACTGTAAGCATTCCTAAGAGTGGATTTGCAATGATTTATCATTTTTATTCAGTTGTCACACTTATACTAGCCCACCTATAAGTAATTAAATGGCTTTTATTAATTCAGTATTATAAACTGTTGAACAGAACTATCTTACATCTTAGGTCTTTTCTCTCCTCCAAAATTTCAGAATTTTCACACTTCAACATGGCAGTGTTTTGAAGCTGTGAACAATTTGAAGCTCTTGTGAAGGAGTGAGGAGTCACCCTTGCTTGGACTTATCTCCTTTAGTCCCATCAGCCCCTAACTGACTCTCTCTTATTTCTTGTACAAATCATAAAGTTGAACTCACCATATGTGTACTTATCACAGAAGTATCTTTTTTTCTTAGGACTGCATTATTAGGGCCAGGAATGGTAGCCTAATATCCTTAATCCTAGCACTTAGAAGAGGGAGAGGCAGGTAGATATCTGTGAGTTCCAGGCCAGCCAGAGCTACTTAGGGAGACCCTATCTCAAAAACCAAACCAAACCAAACCAACCAAACCAGACTAAAGGACAAAAAGAATGTATTAGCAGAAAGTAGGTTCTTCAGAAAGAAACAATATATTTATTCTCTAAAATTATAAATCATTTAGTGATTTTTATGGCGGTGGTAGGGACGAGATGGGACTATGGGACAGAATAGTAGTGTTGCCTGTACTGTTTCCCGGACCTTGTAAAGCAGATTAGAGGGCCATTCTTTCCACTTAGTACAAGGAAGTGCGTGATTGTGGGCAAGACCATAGCCTTTGGAAGTTGAGACTTCATCTGGAATATGTTAGTAGAACTACCTTGGGAATGGACAAGTTTTGTTAAAATACAGAGCTTACCTAGATTATAGAGGTTGGTGATATGATCAAATAAAATGATAAACTTTCATCAAAAGGGACTTCTTGGCAAGGCTGACATCTTTAGAAGGCACTGGTTTAAGAAGATACAGCAACAGTTATTGTGACCTTAGTGTATCTCATGTTGCTAAGACATTTTCTAGAATTTAACTTACTTTGTATTCACTTCATTCTTTAAGAACTGTGTGAGTTCCCACTTTTTATTTACTTTTTAAGTGGGGAACTAATAAAGTTGAAATGGTTTTCTCAATGTTACAGGATAATGGGTTTTTAACTTAGCTGATTCCATGCCCAAGATTTTGATGACTATTTAATTTACTCTCTAAGAATATCATATAAAAAGTGAACTCAAATAACTTCATTTTTCTGAAGTGTTTTTTTTTCCCCCTTTTGTTTTTCGTTTTGAGACAGGGTCTATGTTTATATAGCACAGGCTGGCCTTTCATTCTTGAACTGTGCCTCAGCCTCCCAAGTACAGTAGTGGGTATAGTGTTGTGTTAATGGCAATTCAGAGGTAAGATAGTCATCTCAAGTGAGTTCCTGCTCTATAACATTTAAAGTTAGGTCTCCTATGAAATGTTAATACTAAAGTTTTGTAAATTTTAACAAAATATTTTATTCTCTAATTCAAACAGTCCTGTGGTTCTCATTTTTTTCTTTCTTTCTTTTTATTTTGTTTGAGCTGAGAATCGAACCCAGGGCCTTGCGCTTGCTAGTCAAGTGCTTTACCACTGAGCTAAATCCCCAGCCTGTGGTTCTCATTTTACAATTGCATTTAGTTTTCACTGTGTATTTGAACTAAATCTGTTTGTCATATATAATTCTCAGCTTAAGTTTAGATGCTTTTTGGGGGGCATTATTTTTGTTTCATGATTGCAGTTTCTGTTTTAAAATTTTATAAGCGGCCTTAAATCAGAAGTCTCATGAAAGGAAAATCTATAGTCATGTATGAAAACTCTTACAAAAACCCACCAGCACTAGTGGTTTCTTGGGATCTTAGAAGGTTTAGTGACTCTATTTAAAATCTTTTCTCTTCTTTTGATAAGCTGTCTACCTTCTATACTTTGAATCATTTTTATCTGCTTAAATCTCAAGAAATATATTGATACTCACTGAGGTTAAGTGAATTTTAAATGGTCATTTATAGTACCCTGGTTACACCTAGGTATTCCATCATCAGTATTAGTGAATAAATTGTTCTTGAACTCTCTGTTTCATGGTTTAAACTGAATCTTTTGGGGAACATTTTGTCTTTGCGCAGGTGATGATGAACAGAGTGACTGGTTCTATGAAAAGGAGTCTGGTGGAGCCTGTGGTATTGCTGGAGTTGTGCCCTGGTGGGAGAAGGAAGATCCTGCAGAACTAGACAGAAACGTGTCCGACCCTGTGTTTGAAAGTATCCTAAGTGGTTCTTTTCCCCTCATGTCACATCCTGGCAGACGAGGTCAGTAGTACTTCCCAAGTGCTGCCTCCCATTGCTTCTGGTTCTTACTGGACTGAAAGAGGATAGGCCCAAGTGGAAACAGAGTGCAAACCCAGAATGCTCTAGAGAATGTGCTGGACCCTAGTCCAAGTACTTCATTCGTCTGCTTTCACTCATCTGGAAGGTGTTAATGGGAGTGTGAATTGGGAGAAAGGGAGTTCTTAATGTCTGAGTACTAGCTAGTTAAGTGTTGACTGCATTAGAACCCTGCTGGGAATTACCTCAGTTCTTTTAAGTGTGTTTCACATTTTCCTCAGTAATATTCTTGGTGCTCACTACTATCAGCAACTTAGTTTTAATTCTCGGTTGATACGCTCTTCTTCTATGCTCCAGTGATCACAGTACCTTCTAAATTGACTGTTTGATTTCCCAGGTTTCCAAGCTAGACTCAGTTGCCTCCATGGAATGCCTTCAAAGAATATTAAAAAATCTGGAGGGGCTCCACCTTCAATGGTAGGCATGCTTTCTTATTGAAATGTCATGTTTGGAAATGTTTCCATGTCTATGGAATAAAAAGTCAGATCCTCACCCTTTACTTATATTCTAATGTTATACTTAAAAATAATCCCATTTTTTTGTAGGCTACAAACTGGACCAGTGAGATTCCCCTATAAACCAAATCTTCTATTGCTAATAAATTAGTTACGTTTTGAACACCTGGGGAATGGCATCCGAGGGAACCTGGCTCCTGTCCTCTTCCCTGGAGGACTACACTGAAGTGCGAGCCTCTTTGATGCAGACCTGGGGCTGTTTTGCTGCAGGACTGGTGTTCTTTTAGCCAGAAGTGAATCTGATTGGGAGGCTTCCCTGAGATGTAGGTTGGCCCAGGGTGGATACAAACTACTGTATATTTTACATATTTTTTTCTCTTATGGTTTTTAACATTGGATCTATTTATGTATTGTTTTGCTTTGCCAAATGCTAACAAAAGATAGAAAATTGAAAACTATATTTAACCCAAATATTCCTTAATATTTCTATGACTGCTTAAGATTCAGTTTTTATATCTGACGTGTAAATAAAAATGATGTATTGCCATTTATGGTTCATTTTAAAAGAATTGTTCTCTACCAGCATTATTTAAAATACTTGTGTTTTTACTCAGGGCACTTTCTTTAATAAGGGCTGATATAAGGTGAAGTAATTTTTGCTCAAGTTTATCCTTTGTTCAGTTCACTTCCCACTTGGATAATTGTTCTGTATTACAATCCTGTTGTATTTCATACTGTAGTTCTCATTGTACTGCGAAAGTCATCCTATCCCTAAATAGCACAGTGATGACAAACTAGTCTCCTTTAGGGAACCACTTGCTGTCACATTTTCAGTAGTGTGTATCTGATCCCTAAACTAGTCACAGCTGCCTCACTGGCATGGAGCTTGATGAAATCACGTGAACCTGGTGTTTTAACAATAATGCATGTCTGCTCTCACTGTCATGTCTAAAGAGAGTAGCTTTCTCATCTTTGGATGGCAGCCCATGGGTGCCACTCAGTTTTAGAAATACTTACATAAGCTCATTTTCATCAAGCAGGAGGGAAATACAACATTTCCATCAGTCACATATTTGTTACATTATACTAACTCAAGCCATTTGAGTTCTTTAAAATAGTTACTTTAAATTGATTAATTTTTTTTCCTCAAATTCCTATAATTGACAAAGTCTTGGTGGTTTAATGTTTTCATAATGTCTGGTTTAATTGTCAGTTCAGCATTTAATGGCTAAATTAAATATGATCAAAATGAAACTTAAAGTTGATGTTACCTTTACCTAAGACTATTGTGGTCTGAAAGATTTAAAAATAAACTAAATAGGAATGTATGACAACATCTCTGGAGATGTTAAAGGTGACATGGTACAAGTTGACCCCCCTGACTGTCCCATATTTAAAGGTGCGGTGATGTGCTTAATAATTGTATTAAGGATTTTTATACTGTCTCAGAGCAAAAATTCATGTTCTTTTCTGAATTACAGAAATGATTTTGTTTTGTATGATGACTGTCCTTTAGATCTGAATAAGTCACTTTAATGCCTCAGCCTGTGAACTTTGTCTCACCAATCATGAATCTAGAGGAATACTATCTAATTCTTGGCTCAGTTTTACCTATTTTTATTTTTGGTCCACTGCTTGCTTGAGTATGGCTGGGATTTGTAGCCCATTTTCTAGGCTTATTGCAGTCTCACTGTGGTATTTTATAGAAGCTATTACAACTGATGGACTAGCTTCATGGTGTGGATGATACATGGCTGCACCATCCTCAAAGCTGCCTTCCTGTCTAAATTGTGAAGAGGTGATTAGGCTCCACTTCATGGAGATTTTTATATATGTGTGTTTAACATGGAACGAGTGCAGTAGGCCATGGAGTGTTTTTCAGGGCTACATTGTTGTATTCAAAATTGTACTGAAAGCAGAGGAAGCCTTAAGGTTTTCTTTCTCTCAACCCTGAATTGTCCTTGTTTAGATTTTTACATTCTGTAATTTTTTTTTTCCAAAAATTTCTCTGACTTGATCAAGAAAGGTAAGATTTTCAGTTTGTGCTGATGTTTTTCTAAGTCTCTTTATGTTTTTACTCATAATATACGTAGCTTGCTACCTTAAAAAATTTAGCCTGCTAAGACAGTCACCATTAAGTCCATTATTTCTTGTAGCAAGAAATTAATTTCAATTAGCACAGATTCACACTGGAAAGCCAAAGTGTACATAAGAAAGGTTAATTTTAGGAGCAAATTTCAGCATGTGTAGCTGTAACCCATTAAACAGAATGGCAGCAGGGTGTTTTCAGTGGGTAAGTGACACCCACATACATACAGTGATAGAGTGCACGTCAAGGAAAAACCCTGGAACTAAGTGAAGTATGGGATGTTCTCCGTTACTGTCCTTACTTCTCACAGATGTGTTCAGTGAAGTCACTGTACTTAGTTAGGGAATCAGAAGCCATTGCTGCCACAGCAAAGTCAGGTTTAGGTTTGGGGTGGGTCTTGGCTCCTCATGTTCTTATCAGCTGCTGACTGAATAATGCTGCGTGTGTTTGTTTAAAGGTATTTACTGTGTAGTGTTGATTCATAAACATGTAACTTATGGCTAATAGCACCATCCCCAAAGCCTGAACAAAACTTCTCTAACGTGTTTTCTCCATAAGGCTCACTATGGCCTTCTCATGCTTAGTGACAATGACAGTCTTCACTTTAGCCTGACTTTGGGGCCATTGAAAGCAGTAAGATCACCAGAAAAAGCACAAAAAGTCAATAAGGCAGTCCTCAGTAGATCACACAAAGGACACTTGTTTACAGTGTCAGAGCTGCAGGAAGGAGGTGGTCCTTGTCCCTTTCACCTGCAAGTGCCTGTGAGGAGCTCAGATTGTCACTGCTGTATCTGCAAAAGTTTGGAGTGGTGGTTTCAGGTGGCATACAGTTCAGCTAGTAGTTCATTTGTCAAATTTGGAATCTGCAGGGAGGAAAAAGAAATAGCTGTGTATTTGTGGAAAGCAGAGAGGTATTGTAGAGTGTATCACATATTTACATTATGATGCATAACAGCAAAATTGCAGTTATGAAATAGCAATGAAATAATTGTATGATTGGGGGGTCACTACAACATAAAGAACTATATATATTAAAGGGCTATAGCATTAGGAAGGTTGAGACCCACTGTTACAGAGTATTATAGACCTTGAAGTCATATATTTGTGAATTCACTCTGGTTTTTAGTATTATTTAAACACACATTGTGAACCTCAGTTTCTTCTTTTGTGAAATACAGACACTTTTTTTTTATGGACATGATGACAGGCTTAAATGAGGATAAAGTACACATATAAGTTTAAGTCCATCTTCAGCATGTAGTATATAATAAGTAATTGCTGTTATTATTGAAGATAATAACACAATAGCTGGTAATGCAACTTAATTTTTATCATGAATCCAAGTATAGAATTTAACCTTAAACTTTTTGATTCATGTTTTAGATATAATTTGACATTACCTTAATAGATTGCTTTATCTTATAGGCTTTTAGGTTTCTTTTGTATCTTATTTATGTTTATCTGATTTCTGTCTTTAGTATAGTCTGAAGAATTGTTCTGAATGAATTTTTGGTTAACAAGTTAAGTCTCAAATTGAACTACAAGCTGTAAAGCCCATTTCTTCATGTCCCCTCCCTCCCAAATCATTAAGCTTTCCTTGTAGACTGTTTATGAGGTTTAAATCCAGTCTTATTCCTTTAAAAAAAAATTGTGCCCATGTATATGTGAGATTACAAGTTCTGAGAATTTACTGTTGATAAGAATTACTCGGCTGGTCATGGTGGTACATACTAGTAATACCAGCATTTGAGAGAGGTGGAGGCGGGAGAATCAGGAATTAAAGATCATCATTGGCAAAATAGCAAATTTGAAGTCAGCCTGTGCCATATGAGACCCTGTTTCAAAAAAGCGAAGAGAATCACTATTGTTGTATGGTTAGAAACCCCAGTTTATTGGTACCCTGCTAGTCAGCCTTTTAGTACCTAATTTAGGAGAATTGTTAACTTTCATGGAATGTCCTTCGGTCTTCACCCAGGAGATACTGCCTGAGACCCTGACATTTCTAGACTGTATTCATTAAGTACAATTCAGAATAATAACACAGTAATGTTGCTGGAATCAAATTTGAAAAGACTGTTCCTACAACATGAATTCAAGGAACCTTACCAAAAGGTAGTTTTCCATGTAGCCAGGATGTTTGTTTTTTTGTTTTGTTTTGTTTTGTTTTTTTGACAGGGTCTCACTATGTAGCTGGCATGGAACTCACTATGTAGGCCAGACAGGCTTTGAACTCACAGAGACCACCTGCCTCTTCCCAGTGCTGGGATTAAAGGTGTACACCACTATACCTGGCTCAGGATATCCTACCCTTGAGTATTCCAATTAATCTGTGTGTTTTGTGAGGGTGAGAGATTTTTAAATTCTCTTTTCATTGTGTTTTGAACTAGTGATTCATCACTAACTAAAGTTATTCAAATTATGACTGCTGAAAGATTGTGGGAAAAGATTCATCTTAAAACACAGTATTTGAAAATCATTATTTTTTAAGACATTGTAGTAAGATAGAAGGCTTTGCTTAAAATGTTTACCATTGCTTGAAGACCAGTTTTCATGTGATTACGAGAACATATAAGGTACTAATGGTGTGTTTATTTTGCCAAAAAAAGAATCTTAATTTAATTGATTTCCTTATGTGTCTACATTTTCAAGTTTAAGTATATGAACCAAAGAGCTAGTGTTGTTAACCCTTAATATAAATTGTCATGTTCCACTGTTCATACTCTCACAGTACCTTGTGTCACTTAGAACAGGAGTGTTCTCTGTTCCAGTTGTTAAGGTGGTTCAGAGGGATTGACCATGAATGACTGTTGTAGGTACTTGAAGTTATGTTGACAGTGACCATCTTATTGTAGTGAACTCTTCATATGTCTGCTCAGTGCTTGTGGTACAGTTTCTTGATATTCTAGAGTAGGAATATTTAGGCTCTTTATAGCCTTTTACCAAGAAGGCTCATTTAAAATGGAATTGATTTGAATGAGGGATTTAAATAACCTATTTTCTCACACTAGTCAAAGCAAAGAGAGTTTATGACAAACTAAATCCAAAATGATGTAAAATACCACATAGCCTGTATCTGCCACTGTATTTGATTTCTATGGGGACTATTGTCTAAGCTTTTGTTAGTGGAATCCTTTATTACAGTCTTTCTGCCTGGAAATTTGTATTCCTAGAGCATTTTTGTAGACTTTGGAGAATTTATGTTTGGAAAGTTATAGTCTAAGTATGTTAATTATATGTTAATTTCATTTTCCTCTCAGTATCAGCTTGAGGTCTAGGTTTTAAGATATTTTAATCTTAGAAATTTTTTTTAGATAAAATCAGTTCTGTATTATAGAAAAGTACAAATCAATAAAATGGTAATATTTCTCAGGAGAAATTTAATACTGTCTGTTTGCTTTAAATTTTTTATTTTGATGTTACTCTATATTTTGTATTATAAAATTTTTATAACAGTTGATAATTAAAAATGTAAATCCCATAACATTTATTTCATATCATTGAATAGGATCAATATTAATACTGATATTCTTGGGTCATATTTTATTAAATGTGAAACATACATATTCAATGGTGTATTAAATTCACTTATTCATTTATATGCATTTGAATGCTTGTGTTATCTATATTCTTAAAAACATATATGATAATCAATCATGATATTTTAATGATATAAGATGTGACCACATCTATTTTTCCATAGATTAAAATATTTGTGCTTGCTGCTCTGATGACTTAGTATAGGTGTGGCCTTATATGTTGGAATTTAGAACCTTCAAAATGGTGGATATGTGCAGTGTGAAACACATATTACAATGCTTAGTATGTCTTGATACTTTCTGTGTATTGTTTATATATTTAAATTAATAAGATTAACATTCCTATAATGTAGGTTTGTGTTTACATTTTAAATTGTTTTTCCTTTGGTAAACCAAAATTAATATGATTTTGAAGTTTCTTCATGTTGCTGTCTCATGTTGCTAATAAATATAAATAAATTATCTTTCTAAAGTAGTCTTCATTTCTGCATAACATATTCAAGTGTGAGTTATGTTGATATATCCACATCAGTATTCACTATCTAGAATGGCAGCCATAATCAAGATGTGCTGTAGTAATCATAAAGTATTTATGGCTTCCATTGGCTTAATAACTGGCTCTCTGTACTTTCTTACTGATCTTTTAACATGTCCAGATCTAGAGCTTTCTGGTTAATTTTCCTTCTTTCCCTGCTAATTTACTCTTCTCTCTCTCCCTTCAAGGAAACTCATCATTTCTCCTGTCATGTTACTGTATTCATTTAACTAGGATGAAAGCTCTATTTCTTATGTTGCCTCTCTTTTTTGAAGCCACTTGGTAAAATTCTGAGACAGTCTCCTATAGAAACAGATGCTTTAGCTGATACCTAACAGATGGGTTAGAGCTCACCAATTCATTCACCAGTAGGAAATGGCAGGCATGAAGGCATAATAAGGCCTTGGGTTTGACACATCATGGAATAGATAGATTGATTAGATAGTATGGAGGGGTTTATAGCAAAACAGTTTAGCTGAAAATATGGGCAGGATTTAGATCATGGTCCATAGTAATCTTGTGAAGCCATGTTATCCCTGGCCATACTGATAGTCAATAGAAAGTGCATTATGTAACTATAAGCTAAGATTAAATTAGAAGTATAGATTCCATCCTATCCCTCCATTAGGTGTGAGCCAGAGGATGGACTAAACTTTAATTTAGCATTTGAATCTTCTGTCTTATTAAGTGAGTGACTTCCATTTATTCTACAAAGGTGGTTAGTATTGCCTACAGCTAGATTGTATAATGCTACTGCTGTGTATGGCTCTAGGCCTTGCATTCTACAGCTGTGAACAAGACTGACATGGTCACCTGTAGCTTATATTTTGATGAATAAAAGTAACCTTGGTTGGGGATGAGTAAGCAGATAGAAATAGCCATGGGAACAATTAGAAAGGCAGTAGGATAGTTGCAGGAATGAAGGTTAGTGAGTAAAATTTGTAGGTAGATGCAGTTTCAGCCTTAATCCATCTAGTAGCATTCTTTAGGTCAACTCTTAAACTAACCACTCATCTGGGAAAAGAAGCAAGCATCCATTCCTCACACCAATTCATCCAGCAAAATGGGTTAGGATCAAGAAACTTTTAAGTAGAACCATATATGGAGATAGGCTGTCCTGATTATGTGTGATTATAGTGATTATACCAAAGTTAATGTGTAAGCCCTTGTGTTCTCTTCTGCCCTATGGGTACTTGCATGCCACACCTTCTACATTTAAAAAACAAATTGTATTATAGCAGTACAAATTCTTAGGTCACTGTTCTCAAGATTAATATTTTTTAGGTATCTGGACTTTTGTTTGTTTCTGAAACATACTCTCGTGTAGGCCAAGCTGGCTTTGAACTTGCGTAGCCCATGTTGACATCTGCCTTTCCAGTGCTGTGCCATAAGCACACTTTTCACGCCTTGCTTTCTTGCACTGACTCCCTGATGAATCTTTAAAACACTGATTTTGAAAATGCAGGAAGTGTCTTTGTTTCTGTGGATACAGATTCATTGTGTATCCCTGGCTGGCATGAGCTCTCTGTGTGGGACTGCGCTGGCCTCCAATTGATATCCTTCCTCAGAATTCGGAGTGCTGTGGTTATAGATATTATCTACCATGTCTGGCTATGGTTGAGACTTAAAATACATTTTAGAATCTAGTTGACCAAACACTTATTTCTATCTTGTAGCCTAAGAAACCTTTGAAATATATTCAAAATACTTATTTTTCTTTTTAAGAAATTAAGCCAGAGCATGACATCTATAACCCTCAAGTGCTAGAAGCTGAAGCAGGTGAATCATGGAAGGTTTAAGACCAGCAGGTTTGTTTACATAGTGAGTGCAGGCCAACTGGGGCTATTTAGCAAGCCCCTGCCTCAAACCTACTCTCTTTCTTAATGTAAAAGGACCCATTGCTGCTGATTGATGACCGTATGATTCCATTGGTGGACATTCCTATCCATCCCTTCTGGGTGCCGTTTACAATGGTAGTGACATTGCCAGAGTGCCTCCTATTTTCTTTCTTTTTAAAACCAAAACCAGGGAGGCAGAAATGCATACATTTTACTTTTTCCAATTCTAGTTCACCTCTGGTTTTCTGCTTTTTATGTTGCTGATAAAATTATTCTGATGGTCTATAAAACTCAGTTTTCTAATTTACCTTTAGATATGTCAGATACCTACTATCAGAAAAGTTAAAAAATCAATGATGGGTAGAACACTTCCAAATAATATTTAATAAGCTTTTTTTTTTGTACTGAAATCACCTGTACCTCTTCCAACTGAAGGTCAATTTGCAAAACTTGAGGATTCATGCAGAAATTATTTAGACAGAAAGCTTTTCTTGTACTGTTGAGTTAATGTATGCCAAGCAGGTATTTGCTGGTCTGCCATCTAAAAAATTGGGTTCTGATAACCCAAAGATAGAGCCCAACTATTATTTCAGTTTTAAGCCAACAAAACTTGTAATGTTTCTGTTGTTCAATAAACTGTTCAATAATCTTCACAGTACTTAGGGAATAATCAAAGTTGGATGAATTTTTTTGTTCTGTTAAAGCATATCACCTTCCTAGAGTTTCATGCATGGGTCAGGAAATTGATTGGAGATGGTTTACTGTGAAAGTGTTTCAGATCAGTGTAATACTAAACCTATAGGGGTAAGTTTATCTGTTAGTTACAATATATTATAGTTACATTTAAAAGTATGCATTGAGTTGTTAAGGATTTCATATTAGCTTGGATGTGTAATATTTAGGCCAGATACTAGTATTTAAACTCAAAGATTAATACATTATTTAATTTTCCTTTTATATATCTCTGATAGGCTTTTTTAATTCTTTTCTGTTTTAATACTGGGCATTGAACCCAGATCTCCTTCATGCCAAACAAACATTCTACCAGTGAGCTACATTCATAGCTCTCCTTAATTTTTTTTTTTTTTTAATTTTGCAATAGGCTCTCATTAAGCTACCTAAGCTAGCCTCAGGATCACTTTCCTGCCTCAGCCTCCTTATGAGGTGTGAGTACAGCTCTGAAGCCCTTCTTACTTTTGATTCACAAAAATATTTCTGTTTGGGGATTGGGGGAGAGGGGAGTGTTTCAAGACAGAGTTTCTCGGTGTAGCCCTGGCGGTCCTAGAACTAGCTTTGTAGACCAGGCTGGCCTCAAATTTAAAGAGATCCTCCTGCCAAGTGCTGGGATTAAAGGCGTGCCTACACGGCCACTAAAATAATTTTAATGATTCACCTCAATTGTCATATTAATAAATATGTGTTACATCTGATTTAGAGATGTGTTGTGTCTTGCTTGTGACTTTAGCCACACATTTTTTGATTCAATTCTATACACAGTGAAAGCTTTTGATATTTTTACTTTTAATAGGTATCATAAGTTAGGCATGTATATCTTTGTCCTCAAATACTTACGTTTGATTAACATAAATTAATTTGAGAAAGGAGAGGGAGAAACGTTTATTTAGGGCAAGTAGTGGTTGTAGTGGGTTTTACTGTTGAACTTAAACTTGGTTTTGCACTGTCTCTTCACCTAACAGACTGTGCACAGTGCCTGTGTTCACTTGTCTTCTGTCCAACACACATAGCTGCCCCTTCTGTGCAGTCTCCTCTTGCCACTCATGCTACTTTCTCATTCTCTGACATGGGTAGGACATTAGTTTCCCTGGTCTAGTGGTGTTTCTGGCTTCTAATCCTTATCACCTATAACTAACTCTAAGTAAACATTTGTAAAACATCCTAGGCTCTTGACTTCCCAGTTTAAAAAGACAAAACAATTTTCATTGCCTTTATGATAAAATCCAGAGTTTTTTCTTTCTGTTTTCACTGCTTACCTGTGATCTTCGGCAGTCCTGCCCTTTCCAGATGGTCATGGGCTCTTGAGACCTTGACCCTGGTCAACCCTTTCAATATTCAAACATGTCAGTTGTTGTTCACACTCTTCTTCCTGTTAGGTTCATACACTTGAAGGAATAGCTCACATTCTATGCTGTTTCTTCAAAACCTTCAAAACTCATCTGAAATGATACCCTCTCAGCTCTTCATCTCTCCTTCGGTCTTTTTAACCATCCATCTATCCATCCATGGATAACCTATGGTTTTATACTATTTACCATCCACTTGCTTTGGTTATTGTATCCCTTGCTGTCTGGAACACCCCATGACAGTACACGTCTCAGCAGAGCTTGTGCTTAACATTTTTGTTTTTGTTTTTTTTTTTTTTTTTTCAGTATTGATGGTGATTAACTGTATCTGTCTCAGTTTTAAGGATGTTTTCTATAATTAACTAGTTAAGGATGGCAGTGTGATTGTAAAACATCATTTCCAACAAATACTGGCCTCTGTATTCTTCAGTGTTTATAAGCATGCATGCATTCCATAACAAATGGCATAGATGATCCTGTTTGAGCCTGTGCTAAAAAGTTAATTGAATGCCTTGTGACAGATGCTGTGCTTATTGGCTGTGTGACTGGGAGACCCTTAGCTACTCTACCTGTAGGATTTTCCCTTAGATCAGAAGGGGAAAGGATGATCTCAAGTCCACTAGCTGCAGAGAACAGTCATGTGCAGACTTCTGAATCTCCACGACTGTAATATTAGCCTACTGGGAGGCCTGTAGGAACAGCTCCTTTCTAATTTGAATTTTCATGTGATAAACTTTGAACTTGTCCTGAGATACAGAGTAGCAGTGCTGATGTGCGTGTGTGGGCCAAGGAGTAGGATTTAGAGTCAGCTTTTTAAAGTCAGATGTTACAGGCCTGGAGAGATGGCTCAGTGGTTAAGACCACTGGCAGCTCTTCTGGAAAGCTCAGATTTGATCCCCAGCACCCATATAGTGGCTTACTACCTTCTGTAACTACCATTTGAGGGATCTGATACCCTCTTCTGGCCTCTGTGGGCAACAGGCACCTATGTAATGCACAGACATACATATAGGCAAAAACACCCATACATAGGGAAATCAGACATCACACAGGTACCTGTTTCAGCCACGTCGCACCTCCAGTTGCCAAGCCTTTCAGCATCTGGCACTTCCTTCAGCTTGCTTCTGACTGCCGCTTCCTTGCCATGCTTCTGCACGTAAAGCTGAGCAGCAGCCTTACAGCTTTTGATTTTCCGTCTTTGATGGTGCTTTCTTTGTCCTGGTGGAGTTGAACCTTTTTAGCCTTTTATTGGCATTTTAGTCAGGTTTTGAGAGAAAGCCACAGTAATAGTATGATCACTGTGTTATATTTACTGGGAAGTCCTACCTAGTGCCTTTTAAATTTTGATTATTTTTAAAAAGTAATAGATACATAGGGTGTGAAAATCTAGAGGACAAGTGTGGAACACAGTCTCCATTCCCATGCCATCCCTACCATGCTAGTCCTGATAGCATTTTGGACTGTCTGAGAGATCATAAGCTATTGCATGTTTTAAGTTATTAAGTGATTTGCTTTTATAAGCTTTTTAATATAAAAGGTCAAAAATACTTTATTGCTGTAGTACTATCTCACAGTATTTAGTGTTACTATTTTATTGCTGAATAGTGCTTTCGTTTCTCTGTGAATGTCCATTTAATATAAAGAGTCTAAGGAGATAGATATTATGTTCTTTCCATTATATATACCAGGAAACTGAGGGACAGTTAGTTTACCTGGGGCCCAAGGACCTGCCTCAATGAGTAAGATGCCTTGCCATGTTTCTATGCAAGCATGAGGTTTCTAACATCTACATAAAACCTGAGTGTGACTGAGCCCCGTAACTCCAGAGGTAGGTGGGGAACAGGTCACAGTGACTTGGTGTTCTGCCAGCCCAGTAGGAGGGATACACATAAGAAGGATGCACCAGCTACCAGGTCAGTGAGAGACCCTGTCTCAAGATATCAGGGCCCAGTGTTAGAGCAGGATTCCTGATGTCCTCTTCTGGCCTTCTGAGGCACATACATGGTTGCACATATGGACACACACACACACTAGATAGCCATACTTGTTCAGAGTCATGACAAATTAGTTGATCATGTCAGGACTTAATTTCTGGCCTGTGGGCCACTCCTCAGCATGGAACTGTCATGCTGTTCAGGCTTCTTGGTAAAGGTAAAAGGCTTATATTCCCAGTTGATATTATAAATTTTGGATGGGCCTAATGGCTCTCGAAAAAGTACACTTAAAGTATCCTGGTCAAATTGGGAAAATCATTATTTTGTATTTGGTTGATCAAACTTGATGTTATGTTTTGAAGGTGCTTAGTTTTCATCATGTAAATATACTTCCATCCCTTTTCCTCAGCTTTTTCTTCCCATACTCTTAAACCATCTTTTTTCTCCCCTTCTCTGGTCTTCTTGATTTCACCTTTTAGATCATCATTAACATTTTAATTTCTTTCCCATTCATAAGAAAGGGAGCTGTTCTGTTTCTGTGAGTTTTTCTGTTCTAAGAAGTGGGTGAAATAATCATTAGCAGTAGTGCAGTCCCACTTTATAGATGCTCAGGGATTTCCCAAAACGGAAGAAGGGTATATGTTCGGGCTGCTGAGCTCCACATTTCTTTAAGTCTTGGCTTTCTGGGACTTGACCTATGGCCCTTGTTTCCAGTCGCAGTGTTCTTGCTTGAAGATTCACTTTCCAAACAGTGTAAGAATGAAGCTTAAATTTATTGTGAGCTTTGTAAGTTATTGGATGAAAATCTAGCCGGGTTTGAAAATCTAGCCGGGTTCTCGTTCTGAAAGGTGAATGCAGGAATTTTTATTGTTGAATGCTTAATTTATCTTTTGAAATTGTTGCAAATTTTATAAAAATAAACAATTTGGCTTCAACCACAAGCTTGGCATTATCTGACTTCTTCATCTTTGACTAATATTTTTCTTTAAAATATTTCAAAATATTATTGCAGTGAGTGCATGGGTGTACTCCCATAATCCCAGCACTTACTTGTAAGGCTAAGCCAGCAGCAGTTTATGGCTAGCCCAGGCTAGGTGACACCACCTCTCAAAAAACCATCCACCCAAACAACCAACGGATTAAAACACAAACAAGAGCACACAACAATAGCAAAGCCCCCAGTGGCTGTCTGGCTTCTAGAATCCATGGTTTGCTCCAGTCTCTTCCTCATTCTTCCCTGGAATATGGTATTGTCACTGTCTTTCCTTGATTAATTCTCATGACACTGTGTCGGTCATTGAGATGCCTTTATTTTGTGGAATGCCCTTAAGGATACATGCTGCCTCACCGATGTCAATTTCCTTTCCTCCAGTTTCTCTCAGTATTGAACTCCTGTTTCACAGTGGAGCACTGTGAAGGGCAAGAAGGGCACTGCAGACAATTTATGTATGGAAAAAGTAAAGGTAGATTCTTCATACATACACATACACTCTTTAAATTATCTCATATCTGGTAGGTAATTGTTGATTTTATTTCATCACTATGAGAATATAAACTTGTTTTCACAATAATTTGTAATTAGGAATTTCATTAAAAGTGAATTAATACATGAATATGTATGAAGAAATTAGATGTTCTAACCATGAATATATGGCATCCCAGTGTCTTGAGTGAATTACAGACTTTACTCATTTCTGGGCCATTTGTTTTATATATAGATTAAATGCAGATAATTATTCATTTGACAGGTTATTTTATTACTTTGATATATCTCAAAGTACCATGTGCAGTTATGGGGTGATTATTGTAATAATTTGATTCAATAATAACTAAAATTATCATTTTATATGAATTCAGGTTTGAAAGTTGGAATTTGGATTTGTTTAAAGTCAGTTGTGTTGACTTTTTTAGCTTAATAATGTACTTTTGATATTGTAGGTTTTAGTAATTTTTAAGTTTACATATTAAACATAAAAATCTATTCTAAAGTCAAACTGGAATATTAGCCTCTTTAAGGAAACATGAATGTAATTTATACTTCCATTTCACTTAAAAAGCAATGAATTAACTTACTACATTACATTGATGTCTTAAGTTTAATATGCAATTTTAGTGTCTATAGATCCTAGTCATTTCTGGAGAGCATCTAAATGTTTGATAGTTGTTCTCCTACTTACTCTAACACTTCTGAAGTAGTACATAGCTTATGGGTAATAAGTGGTTAAATTTTTTTTTTAGAAAATATTTGAGAACTTATTAAGATTCATTTAAGCAAAGAAACAAAATTAAAAGTTCTGAATCTAATGTCATGTTTGAATGCCCATTTTTTTAAGTTTTGTTTGGTTTTCCAGTAAAGATTGCCCAATTCTGACTTAAAGTCTGTTTTAGCTGCTCTCCTACATTGTCGCAGGAAAGCACATCTCTTCTCTCTATGTAATGCATTTTATTTAATTTTATAGTTTTTATGATACCATATATTAGAGATTGCCAAAAATATAGAAAAATTTTAGAGAACATTTTTGGTTTTGATGGATTACCACTCTTGAAAGGGAAACAAAACACTAAATATTTCTAATCCTGCATTATTTACCGCATGGGTGGCTAAATGCTACTTTCAGCCTCATAAAATTAAAAGGGAGAAATCTGCCAACTGTAGCAGGAATTGGATTTAGGAAGAGTGGTACAGAGCCCAAATATTGCTACAGAATTAAATGTCAAAAATCTTCTTTAATAGTAGATATATAGGTCACAGTGCTTGGTTATGATTAATACATTTAATCTAAATCACTGAAAGTTGCACTCTCCTTTTCCATAAAATACAATAGGACACAAATCAGTTTTACTGTAGATGGATAACAATTGGAAAATAATGCATCTTCCCGCCCAATAAATTGTCAGTTATACCTTTTAACTAAAATCAATTCATCATTCCAAAATTTATTGCAATTTCTAATAATAAATCTCCTCAAATGTTTATTCATTTGGCTTTTGATACATTTGTGCCATTTTTGCTATGGTCTAATGTTTTCTCTTTTGATTCATTGTAAATTAGAAAATCTATTTTGAGTCAATTTTCTAGTGAGGAAGTTAAAATCTATAACCTCGTACCTTTGTCACTCTCCTGTGTACATTTTAATACCCTTGAACTTGAACTTAAATGCAGTCCCGTGAATTCTTTTCACTAGGAGATTAAAACACTTTTCAATGTAACTTTTAGAGTAAGGCTGAGATTTCATAAAAATGAGTACATAGAAAGTTGTTAGCTGATAGCTGCCATTGATTCATTTTGAATCAAGGGTAGAGATACAGAGGTCCATGGGGGTTATGCCATCTTTTCATGTAAGTGTTCACAAGGAGAACACAAGAAAATATCTATTTGAATTAGGGTCAAATACTGATCATAATTGGAACCTACTTCTCAACAGCATTAACTTGAAAGTGACATTCCAAGTGAGTAAAGCTAGCTGTATCCAAACCCAGATCTTATATTGAGGTCTGCTCATTAATTCTGATTTCTACTTTAGCTGTAAATTTTTTACTTTGTAAATATGTATTTCTATACTACTGCTTCATAATCTTTCCTAAGCCCATGAAATCACCTGTTTGTCCTTATAAAATATATACATCCCAAGCCTGTGAAATCATCTGGTTGTACTTATGAAATACATCCCTAGACTATGGTGATTATCTTCAGAAATTTCAATATGTAATGTATGAACATTTTCCATCTTTATTGTTTTAAGTTACACTGTGGTGCATTTTTTCCCTGACAGTATGCAGTATACACTAACTGTAATAACTTGATTTTAGACTGTCTTCATTTATTTCACACTGGACTCAGTTGGGCGGCCCTTTGTTCTTATCAGCACTCCCACCCACTGTGCTTTCATATAGAATTTAGGAATGAAAGCAGGGATTAGCTTCTTTCTCACTAATTTAATGAAAATGTATCTGTAATCAGCATGTCCTGGGGCTGAGTGTCAGCTCTAAACTCTTAAACTCTTATAGAATTGTCCAGCACCATTTCATAAGGCTACTGTCAGGAATGAAGATGATATTAACTAATTTGACTGAAATCCATAATTTACTGCCAGTTCTATGTAGTGTAACCATAGATGACTAATGTGGCCACTAAAGAACAATCGTTGTGTGCTCAGAGCAGACTTCAGGAAGTCCAATGTTTCCACTAGCTTCCTATTAACATGGATTTCTACCTCAAAGGTCAGACTTTACTTGCAAGTCTTCTTTTTATTTTATTTTATTTTTTATTTTTTGGGGTCTTGTGGTATTGGGAATTGAACCTAGGGATCACACATCAGGTCCCTTTTATTTATCTCAAAATAGTTCATTTTTAAAAAGCTATAAATTTAAAAATTAAATATTAAAAACTCAATTAAAATTTTAATGTTTTTGGTAGATTCTTTAAAATATATTACTCATTTGGGTTCACCAAATTGATTTCTATATTAAAAATTAGTAGTTTTGATAAATGCAGCTAGCTCTATACACTTTAATCTCTGACTTCTGTGTGCTTCTTAATTTATTTTTCTTATCACATTAAACATGAAAATATATCAAATCATGTCTTTCAAGTAAAAATACATAAATATATAGAACTAATGCCTTCTAAAAACCAGTAATGGTTTTTTATTAGCATATATTAATTATACCTAATAATATTTTCATTATGACATTTTCACATATGGATATAATGTACTTTGCTCATATTCATCCTTATGACCCTCTCTTGCCCCTTCTTCCCCCCTAGACCTCCTTCTGTTTTCATGACTAGTTTTGGCAAATCAGTGAGTTTAACTAGTGTCATTTACAGAAGCATGGGTAACTTACCAGTGGCTACATCTCAAAGAAACCTTCTTTGCTGTAGCAACCATTAACTGTCTATACATTCTCAGGGAGGGGTGGGGTCTGGTGAACCCCTCCTCCTTAGCAACACCCCTCCCCCCTGTATAATGGAATGTTAACCACACCCAATCTCATGCAGGTCTACATATAACCACAGTCTCTGCGAGTTCCGAAGTGCCGAGGCTATGCTGTGCCTGGAACACAGTTCTACCCAGTATTCCAACCCATCCACCAGCTTTTAGCAGAGCAGTTTTGGGCTGAGCACTCAGCAGTCACTTGGTCTCAGCACTTTGATTAGTTCTAAGTTGCTGTAGTTGCCTCCTCACTATGGAGAGAAGCTGCTTTGACCAGAGTGGAGGGTAGCACTAATCTGAGGATGTTGTAATTGTAGTCCAACTGTCACTTTGTTGATGATGCTGGTGTGTAGCTGAAGTTTTCTCCAGTCCTGCCTGGCCCACGGTCAGGACAAATCTCTCTCACCTGCCAGTCCCTCATCTGTTTAGACCCAACCAAGTAAACACACAGTGACTTATATTGCTTAAAAACTGTATAGCCATGGCAGGCTTCTTGTTATCTAGTTCTTCTGTCTTAACCCATTTCTGTTAATCTATACTTTGCCACATGGCTCATGGCTTACCGATATCTTTACATATTGCTTGTAATTGTGGCAACTGGCAGCATCTCTTTGACTCAGCCTTCCACTTCCCAGAATTCTCCTCTCTTCTTGTCCTGCCTATACTTCCTGCCTGGCTACTGGCCAATCAGTGTTTTATTTATTAACCAATCAGAGCAACACATTTAACATACAGAACATCCCACAACACTGGTGACCTTTACTTCTTATTTAATTCATGAGTGTCAAAAAGAAATCCTTCCAGAGATCTTTGGCATTAGGGCCCTAACTTCTTTTTCCACATCTGTATCCTATGTCTACATAGTTGCTGCATCCTAAATGTGCCTCTTCCAGCCTCTATTGCTCTCCCTCTGCTGTTACCATTTGAAAAATTGCCTCCCAGTCAAGCCACCTAAAATCCACAGACTTTGTGTTGTGGTGGTTTTTTGTTTTTTGTTTTTTGTTTTTTTTTTTTGTTTGTTTTTTTTTTTTTTGTTTTTTTTTGTTTTTTGTTTTTTTTTGAGACAGGGTTTCTCTGTGTAGCTTTGCACCTTTCCTGGAACTCACTTGATAGCCCAGGCTGGCCTCGAACTCACAGAGCAGAGACCTGCCTGCCTCTGCCTTCCGAGTGCTGGGATTAAAGGTGTGCGCCACCACCGCCCGGCTGTGTTGTTCTTATATTCACCAATGAAATGACTACCTGTACACTCTTGTAAATTTCTCTGAAATCTGTGCCCACCCTGAGGCATCACTCTCCTTCAGCCTGACCTCTTACTTCACTGCTGACAGAACTGTTATGACCATTTCTGGAATAATGCAAACAGCACAGACCTAAAAAGGCAGAATAATTCTTTCCATCCCATTCTCTCATCCTTAGAGTAGATTAGACGACATGAGGTGCAATCTGACCTATAAAGGAACTATTACTCATTTACTTTTATACACTGAGCTCAGATGCCTGACAGTGCAAGGCTGAAAATCTACTTGTAAGGAGTAGCTTGAGGAAGTCTCAGCACACTGGGGCCTGCGTTCCATAGGTGTTGAGAAACAAATCATTTAAAGAAGTCCTCTGGTCAGAAAAGGGGGTCAAGGTGTTTAGTGGCTGAACTCTGCAGTGTATTTGTGCCTCCTTCACCAGAGCATAAACTACAAATGAGGTATGACTGACATACTCATTGAACTTGGAAGGATGGGCCAATGAGTGATGACTAAGTGTTTAAAGTGAGTAGTGTAGGATTGGACAGACCTTAAGTAGACCTGTAGAGGAAGTAGACCTCTTGATCCTTTAGTGATAGCATTTTCTGTAGACTAGTTGAGGGTTCAGGAACGTTTCTGTCAGGTTATTACCTCTGTTCCCTTTGTCCTAGTTAGAATCCAAGCATCCATGACACTCAGGTGCTTTTTGTCAATCCTTGACAGTGGACTGAAATTTAATGATTCTTTTCTGTGGGATCAAGAAGATGTGTGGTGTTTAGTTTTTCACTTGAAGGAATGTAACTCTGTCTTATCTTTTTTAGAAAGTTTATTGAACAATTCTTGGACCTTTAACAAGAAATAATATAGACTTTAATTCAACCACATAAAAACCAAAGACCTTTTTTTGTGTTTTTCTTATATTCATCAGTGAAATGACTACCTCTATACTTACTGTATGAAAAGTTGGTATCAAATGACCTTGATAAAAGAAAAAAATACACTCTAGAAAAATAGACTCTAATCCCAAACCAGTGTGCCATTCTGCAAACCTGTTTAGGTACAAGCTTCCCTATAGTACTTGCTGTTACAAATATGACTGTTTTCCATTCATTAGAAACTAATAAATGAAAATAATGTGATCTAAACTCTTTGAGTGATACAGTGCTCTCTCATGAGTAGGACTTGTCTGACTTCATTTAACTTTCCTACAGTATCTGAAAAGGAAACCTGATTTAACCTGTAAATTTCCTATTGCTTGGATTGTCTTTTAGAGTGTTCATTTACTTATAAAGCAACTAATTGGTTCTACTGTATGGTTCTTTTTTTTTTTTTTTTTTTTGGTTGCACAAATAACATGGGTTTCATTGTTACATTTTCATACATAAACATGCCAGGTACATCACTCATGTTCATATTTCTCCATTACCTTCTCTTGCTCCATCCTCCTCTCCCTCTTAGTCTTCCCAAGAAGCTCCCCATCTGTTTTCATGGCTTATTTATTTTTAATCTTGATTTCATATATAAGAGAAAAAAATTTGTAATATTTGCCTATTCACCTGTCCACATCTTACTTCTTATTTTGCTTAATATGATCTTATAGATTTCTATCCATTTTTCTGTAAAGAGATTTTGTTTTGCTTTAGTACTGTGTATCAAACCCAGAGCCTTGCACATGCTAGGCAAGCACTCTACCTCTGTGCTATATAGCCCAAGCCATGCTGTTTATTTTACCAGGAAAACAGCCATATCCTGGACTGATTGTTTATAGAGGTAGACCTTGAGACCAGGTTTACTAAGTTGATGGCCATTTGCCAGGTGAAAACCTGGGTTGGTACTCTGAACAGGAAAACCCTTGTGCAGGATAATGGGTAGCTGAAAGAACCCACAGGTATTCTGGCTTTCTAGATGAGGTGGTGGCTTGCAGCAAGAGGTGAGAAGGGGCAGGAACTGGCATACAGAAAGACTAGGAAGGTTTTTAGTGACTCAATGTATGAGTTCACACATTTTGTACCAGAGAAACTGCATCTAGCATCATCCAGGAAGAGAAACCAGCTTCTTCTACTCCCAGAATTGACCTACATGGAAAGCTCACTCTTACTTAGTAACCTTATTGTTACTAAAAGTGTCTTTAAGATGTGCTTGTCATTGCTTTCTGTTGAATTCATGCAAAAACAAATTACTAGTCACATATTTGATTATATTTTCATTGTATTTAAAATGCATACTGATGGATTTAGGCTTAGAGTAAAACATTCAATTTTCTTTCTTTCCATTAAATTGTTTCCTCATAGGTTGGTGATTTAGCTCAGTAGTAGAGCTCTTGCATAGCAAGTGCAAGACCTTGGGTTCGATCCTCAGCTCAAAAAAAAAAAAAAAAAAGGAAATTAGTTGACTTCAGTGATAAGGTTTACCTGTGTAGAATGTTCTTTTAGTATGTTTTCATCTATTTTACCTGTTAACATACAATAACTTGTATGAATGATGACCCTGAGTATGTGAAAGCAGTCATAAAGAAGGTATTCCAGAGTCAGAGATTGCAGTTTGAAGTGTATTAATAATATGATTTGGAACTTTTCTAAGGCTGTCATAAATTGGATTAGTTCAGTTACATTTGAACAAAGTGCTTCATAACAAAGAAGAGAAGAAACTTCATCCTTTTCGATGGTGAAATCACTTCACTAGTCACAACACTTAAAAAGCACAAGGCCTGTGAAAACAGTTGCCATGGAACAGAGCAGGTTCTTGATGGCTTCTGAGATGTCATCATTGGACACAGTACAGTCCTGCTGTCACAATACAAGTGCTGTTAAGTCTCTGTGTACTGCCAAGATTTTCTGTCAGTCCTTGGCAGGGATCTAACTCCTTTCTTCTTCATTGATTGTTGGTTTGCCTTTCCTGGCTTTGTCCTGGGCTACACTGCAGCATGTGCTACTGTAACATCCTGTAGGGACCCCACCTTGAGTTTCTGTAGCCTATGTCTTGGAGTTTCTTTCTACCTCAGCTTCTCTTTGGCCTCTGTGTTCAGGTTACTTCCCCTTTTCCTACTTTTTTGATATCTAACATCCTCTTGCTTGTTTTGATTTCTTTCTTTTTCTTTTTTTCTTTTTAATTACAATTTTTCTAGATGTAGTCTTTGTATTTTTCCATCACGCTCCTAATTCCTATTTCTGTGTAGGAGGCAACTATATCTTTTCGTCTTTCTTGGAACTCTAACCCAGTGGTTCTCAACAAATTTTCCATCTCAGTACGCTAGAGAGATAATAACATCTCCTTATATGGGGTTTTTAACCCTGGGTGGGGAGCATGCCTCAGCCCTCCACCACAATAGTGGTAGAAGAACATGTATAGATTGAAAATATCATCTGGGTAATTCTGGAAAGGGAATGAGTGGTGCTGGCCGGGGTGGTCTCTGGGTCCTGATAGCTGCTGGCTATTTACCAACCTAGGAATTACTATTTTATCATCAAACATTAGCCCTTTTTCTGGTTATTTCCATGCAGATTTGGCTAGGCCATTCCCACCTCCACCTCCATGGTGGGGATCTCATGTAGCCCCAGCCTTAACTGGAACTGACAGTCAGATTACAGGCACACACCACCATGGCGGACATACAGATCTTTTCTTGAAAGCAGATGTAGTTTATTTAAATAGAAAGAACCTTTGGTGTTGGTTTTAAAATGAAACTTAAAATGGTGGATTTAAAATGAAAGTCATCATTGAGCTCTAGAACAAAAAGGTAGTTATTGAGTAACAGGTGCTCCAAGAAGCCAGAGGTAATGATTGATGTTAGGAAAGTGCAGCCATTTGGGATGTAGACTTACACAGAACTCACATAAGTTGTGTCATAGCAGACACGTACATGTATTACACTATTGGGAAATATCACAGAGGGTGTTTCTACTGTGCTTTGGCCGACTGTATTTTTCTTAAAAATACTTAATGAAATGTAGTACTATTTAGTAGAAAGACCAGGAATATGGAATTCAGGAACTACATTTGAGTTGCAGCTTACAGCCTAAGGCAGAGGTACTTTGTTCTGTCTCTTTCCCCCAACTTTAATTATATCCTTCATATGACCTCTCAATAGCATTTGCTGTCCTATGGAGTTATCACTTTCTCTATCTGCTATCATTGAGTGATGAGATCTAGAGGGCAAGGGACTCCTTTCTGACTGCTCCACCTCTCTTCTCGGTATCTAATAGTCTTTGACACATTACAGAGTGTGTCATACTTTCTGTTGTGATAAAACACACCAATGAAAGCTACTTCCAGGAGAAAGGGTTTCCAAGATACATGGTTCATCGTTGCAGAGCGATTGCAGAGGTACGAACACGAGACAGACGATCGCATTGCATCCTTTTCCAGAGCAGAGAGGGGCAGCTGAATGCATGCATGGTCAACTCTTTTTCACCTAAACAATCCACAATGGGCAGATATCCTCACTTCACTTGCCAATCCTTTGTAGACACACCCACAGGCCACCCTAATCGAGACAATCTCGCATAGAGACTTTTCAGGTGATTATGTAAAGCTGACAGTGAAAATTAACCACAATAGAACTCAACATATTGCCATAGAATTAACATGGAGTTTTTGGAAAAGTAATCTAGACTTATTTGTAGATATTCTTTTATGAAAAAAACCTGGGCTGTCTGTTTTTCATTCTAGTGCTTAAATGAACTCAACTGAAAATACAAGGTTCATATAATCTCTGGTTACCCTAAGAAATAATGAATACCTATATATGTGTTACATTTGTGGTTCATGATAATTGTGTTGGGAAATGAACTTGTAAGAGAGTTGGGCCAAGGTAAAGGCTTTTGAGTAGGTTTCGGTGTGGGCGGTGGAGAATTGCTAAGGAGTTTCAATTGAGGAAAGATCAAGTCATTTAAGTTATAGTATGATCTACCTAGATAAGTATTAATAATGAATTTGAAAGAAAAAGAATCAAAGGAACATGTTCATCTAGGCTGCCTACCTGTGACTTCAATATTAAATATGCTACTATCTTAGTCAGCACCCTGGGAACCTGTTTTGTTTCTGCTATAACGGGCAGAACACAGGAGGGGTTGTAGATTCAAAGACAAACTCAATATATTCTTGTCCTGAATTGTTTGTTTTAAAGTCAGTGCATACTTTGGAAAAAAGTTAAGTTCCAGGTCTTTCATCATAATTATCGGCAGGCTATATAGATTTAAAGGAGGATACAGTCATTACTCCTTTAATCCTAGCACTGGGGAGGCAGAGGCAAGCAGATCTCTGTGAGTTCCAGGATAGCCAGGGCTATGTAAAGAGGCCCTGTGTACAGATCCTGGAAAATCTCTCTTACACCACTGGTGAAAGCCATTTTTCCTTTCCAGTTCTGCTTTTCTGTTTTCATCTTGTTACTTATTAACACGCATTTTACGAGTAGCCCAATCTGTGTCCTGCCCTGCTATCCATGCTACTCTTCTCACAGTTTCCTTAATGGCATCTTTCTGAAACATGGTTCAGTCTAGTGACTCCCATGCCCTTGTAACATTTTCATTTTCATGGGTTCTTTGTCCACTGGCTTTCAAAGCCCCCTGTAATTTACTTAGTGTATTACTTTCTCCTTTGATCTCTATAGTTTAAGATTTAATTTTGCATTTCTAAAAGCCTCATTTTATGAAATAATTGAAGGAGTATTCTATGGCCAAATTATATAGAGAATGCCACATGAAGCAGTTTATATACAACTATAGTTCTCTGGTGCATTAAAACAAAAAACTTTCATAGAGAAGTAATGATTTTTAGTATTCTTTTGGAAGAAAGAAAATTCTTCACTCCCTCTCCTTGCTTCTTTGGAAATGGTTTTTGGAACTTATATTTTGGAGAATGCTGCTGAGATCCTGTTTGAAGTCAGGGAATGTAGGTCTCCATCCTGATTCTGCTCTTAACTATATCTGAGATAAATGGATTGTAGGGTCTAAAACATTCCAACACTCCATTTTGTTCTCTAAACTTCCTCTGATGCAGGTCAAATGAATTTCTTCCAAGCATGACTTTATGTTGAAAAATAAAATAAACTGTATGAGAAGAGGGTATTTGAATATATGTGTATATGTATAGAATTTATAGAGTTTAAGAATATTCATATTTATCATAGACATGCTTCTTCATTTTAAGAAAGAACTTCCCCATAGGCTTCCCATATAGCTTATGAAAAAGAACTCAGTTCTCATATTTCAGACCTGGAGAGAACTTCCCAAAGGCAGTTAAGCAGAAAATGCTGTGTTTATCATAGCCTTGCCTTAACCTACAACTTTATGTTAATTCAGTAATACCTGGTTAGGACGTATGTGCATTTCCTATTGAATACTTGGAATTTTTCAACTTTATTTGGCAATTACAAGCAGTGCTGTTCCTGTCATCATTTCCTTTCCCTTTACCAGTCAGTGTAGTGAAAATGGATGCATCCATGCTCTGAAATTGAGGGGTGGAGTAATCGTAGGTGCAAACTCAGCATAGGTGCCAGGTGTTGAGAAAGAAAGCATAGTACAGGAGACAACCTAATGTAAGGAGCCATTTATCTGCGAACATGCTGAGCAGATGAGATTGAAAAGGGTGAGCACATTGAGTTTCTGGACAAAGTAGAACTGTTTTCATTTATCTGTTTTAAAGTTGCATTTGTTTGTGTGTTTAAGTGTGGGCACACACATGCAAGTGGGTGGAGGTCAGAGGACAAATTGTGGGGGCTTCCTCCTTCCACCATGAGTCCCAGGAATCAAACTCAAGTCATCAAAGTTGGGGGCAAGGTGTCTCTACCTAATGAGCCTTCTTACCATTCATGAAACTTTTATATTTTTAATATTTTAATTGTATGTGTCTGTCTCTCTGTCTGTCTGAGTATGTAGATGTGAGTGTAATTGCCTCCAGAATCCAGAGGCATCAGATCCCCTAGAGCTGAAGTTGTAAGTGGTTGGGAGCTGCCTGACATGGGTGTTGGGAATTGAACTCAGGACCTTTGCAAGAGCAGTGCTCTTAATATCCAAGTCACCGCTCTAGCCCCAATTTTTAATTTTAACCTTTATTTCATATGGTCTGTTGTCTTCACATTAGTATAAATGATAACTACTTTCTTTGGATTCTGTATTCTGGTATTTGTTCACCTCTGCTACTTTGCCACCTCTCTGTGGGATTTTGTTGTAGGTGTTTGTGTGTGTTGTGTGCACCATAGGTTGAATTTGAAGAAACTCCCATGATCACTCTTACCATCTTTATGATTCAGATTTTCATTTATTGTGCTGGTTCCCTGGTCTTCCTTATAATAATCATTAAACTTCATAGTTTCTATCTTCCTTTACAAAAGTATTCTTTATTCATTTTGTATCACCATCTAGTTCATCCCCCTTTTTCAGTTCTAATTTCCTTGTCCATTTCTCATTTAAAAACTAGGTAGCTGACTCAGTTGTTTCAGTCCAATGAAGACACTGAAATTTTGCTGTGCGTTCAACTTTCATTCTTATTATTTTTAGTTAAGTGTATTTGTGTGTAGATATTTACATGCAAGTGCAGGTGTCCTTGGAGGCCAGCATAGGTGCTGGATCCCTTAGAACTGGAGTTATAGACTGTTTTGAGCAATCCAAGGCAGGTGCATAGGAACTGAACTCTGGTGCTTTGGAAGAGCAGTTTATACACTTAGTGCATGCCATCTCTCAGCCTTCTGCACTTAGGTTTCTCCTACTTTCTATTTTGTTGATTTTTCTGTGTTTCATTGTAGGTCATTTCTTCATCTCAGTCTTGTAATTACTTGTTTTTCTTTTTTTTAAACGTTTATTTATTGTATGTGTATGAGTACTCTGTCTACATGTATGCCTGCACACCAGAAGAGGGTATAAGACCCCATTCTAGATGTTTATGAGCCATCATGTGGTTGCTAGGAATTGAATTCAGGACCTCTACAAGAGCAGCCAGTGCTCTTAACATCTGAGCCATCTCTCCAGCTCCGTCTCCCACTTTTGGAATTTTTTTAAATGATTTTTTTTCCCATGTTCATTGGTATTTTACCTGCATGTAAAGTGTGAGAGTGTCAGATTCTCTGGAACTGAAGTTACAAATATTTGTATACAAATAGCTGCCATGTAGGTGCTAGGAATTGAACATGAGTTCTCCAGAAGAGCAGCCAGTGCTTTTAACCTCTGAGCCATCTCTCCAGCTCCTAAAGATATGTTTATTTATGTTATATATTCCTTTTTTGCATTAATTTATGTGTACTACATGTGTGTAGGAGCCCATGGAAGCTATCAAATTGGATTTGCAGGCACTTGTGAGTCACCATGTTATAGCTGTAGTTTTCCTGTGTCCCAACCTGCTGGCAATTAGGGCAAATCTCTCCCACTAGCGTCCCCCAAGTAAACACACAGAGACTTATTTTACTTATAAACTGTATGGCCATGGCAGCCTTCTTGCTATCTGTTCTTACTTATATCTTAAATTAACCCATTTCCATATATCTATACCTTGCCACATATTCGTGGTTTACCGGTTTCTTACATCATGCTTCTCCTCATGGTGGCTGGCCGCCGGTGGCTGGAGTCTCTCTGACTCCACCTTCCTGTTCCCTCAATTCTCCTCTCTACTAGTACTGCCTGTACTTCCTGTCTGGCTACTGGCCAATCAGCGTTTAATTTATCAATCATAGCAATATATTCACAGCATAGAGAACATCCCACAGCACTGTGTCGGTCCTATGAACTGAACTCAAGTCCTTTGCTTGAGTGGCAAGCACTCTTAACTACTGAGCAATATCTCCAGCACTCAACTATTTTTTTTTTTTTGTCTAATTGTTGTTTATTCTGTCTGTTAATAGAAATTACTCATGTAGTTTTCATGTAGGAAAAGCTAGTAGTCTATAGTTTACTTGAAAAGCTAGTAGTCTATAGTTTATTTACATTCTCTTTGAAATTTCTAATGAATGGTTTCATAATCATATATAGTATCCTTCTAATGAATGGTATGCTTGCTTCAGTCCTTTTACTTCTATCATAGCATAAACCCTATAGTAGCTGCTATTAAAGTACTTTTTTTTTTTAAATTCAGAAGGTAGCTGAAGTAAGACACAAATATCTAACCATCTGACTCATTTACTCTAGTTCCTCACACATGGTTGTCTGACATACTGTCCAGTGCTATCTGGGGTTGTTTTTGCACTTACTACCATTTGTTCCTTCACAAGCTATAGTTTAATCCATTGTCTTATGCACCAAAGTATTTTGGTATTAGAGCATACACAGTATCTTAAACAAATGTTTGTAGTGAACATATTTTCTTTTTTTCCGAGATTAAGATTGTGCCATCACAGTTTATGCCATTCATTTTGAGGGTTATTTCCTGATTATGTTTTTCTTTCTGTACATTCTAATAGTGTTATTTAAAAAGTCTAAATACATTTTCCATGCGTAAAGAATTCTGTTACAGAGAGCTCATCTTTATAATTATTGTTATTATCAAAAACATTGGACGTTATGGGATTATGTTGACTTTAAGTTACTGATATGAAAATAGTTCATAAAATACTTGGTAGGAGATGTAAAAATACTATAGAACTATGAGTTATTATTTATAACAATTGCATGGTTTTCAATAGTATCAAGCATTATTCAAATAGTGCTGTAACTTTCTCTTTTCTGTGACGGAAAAGGGACAGTGGGCAGTTGGGAGTGGAGCAGGACCAGGGTGACAAAGAGGAATAGAAAAACAGGGAAGAAATAGAGGGAAGTGGACAGTGACAGATTTAAGTAATATTACCCAGCCCAATTCAGGACCCTGTTTCTGGCTGTTACTCATTAACACTGAGTGCCTTCTATCCCAGGTTGCCCTTTAACTATTTATGTAGCTGAGGATGACCTTGAACTTTTGATCCTCCTGCCTCCACATTCCAAGGGCCAGGACTGCAGATGTGCTCCATACACCTGGTTTATAGAGTGCTGGGATCCAACTTTTCACCTGTGCTAGGCAAGCACTCTACCGCCTGAACACCACCCCCCTCGCGCTTCTGTTAACATTATTGCATAGAACTTTTGCTATTTACCTGCTTGATCTCACTTCTCAGGGGCATAGGTGCTTAGGCATAAAGGAAGAGGATTAAACAAGATGCATAGTAAAAGGAATTGGTCAAAATTGACCTTGAGCTGAACAAATATGTAGCATACTTGTAAAATCTATACTTTATAGCTTCCTGTAGTTAACCTTGTTCCCCCATGAAAGCACTCCTTATCTGGTCTTGTACATGTGTTTACATGTAGGAGTCACAGGAACATACCCTTTCCTGCAAATACTATGGAGGTGGTAGGAGAGGTGGAATCATGTAGCTTTGGCCTTATATACGTGTGGGAAACAGGTTTTTATTTTAAGTGCTTACCTAATTTTGTATATGAGCTTCCGTAAGTCCTTAACCTCATTATTTTCATCTATCCATCCATCTATCCATCGTCTATCCATCTATCTACCCATCCATCCATCATCTACCCATCCATCCATCTATCCATCGTCTATCCATCTATCTACCCATCCATCCATCATCTACCCATCCATCCATCCATGCATCCGTCCATCCATCCAGGGTCTTATACTTCTTGCTGGCCTGGATCTCACAGAATTTCACCTGCCTCTGCATCCTGTGCCTAGCACAGGTGAAGGGTTTGTACCACCATGCTAGGCTTAGTCTTTAACCTCTTTAAACTTATATTTTCTTCCTGCCTTTCCCTATGGAGGCCCGTCTACCACAAGAGCTTCTGCTGCATGTTTTTACATACTTTGCTTACCTGTCAAATGAAGGTTTTCTGACTTTTGGTTTTCATGATACTTTGTGACTTTGTTAATCTAGGACTAGTATGTAAACGATGAAGTCAGAGGGAACAGACTGTAAGGGCAGAAGTGTCTGGTGTAAAGCAGCTCCTTAAACTCAGTCTTTGGAAATTATGGGTTTATTAGTGACAGATCCCACAAAAAATGTGAATTCTGACTCCTTAAACCTTGGGAAGGGTAGGGAGTCCACACTTCTCACAAGCTTCCATAGGATTCTGATTAAATGGAATTGGGCACCACCTGAGGGGGTAGTTGAGGAACAGAAAGGTTGATCAAAGTAAAAAAGCTTTTCTTTTCCCAAAGAAAAGCTGCCTACCACTTGTAGAGAGAAATAACTGAGGAGAGAGAAGCAGAACTCACTGTTGATTTGAGGTAATTGGTGAAACTTAGGCCCTGATGACATCCACTCTCGTGTAACTGTACATGCCTCAGAACTCTTGCTGTTTCACTTGGGTTTCCTAACCATTTTTTGAAGCAAACATTTCCCTACTCTAAAAACTTACAACTTGAGGGATTGGTTTAAAATTGTTTAAAATCATGACAGTATCCCTCCTCTCTCTCATCGATTGGACTCTCTGGAGCTCCGCCTGGGACCCAGCCGTGGATCTCTGCATCTGCTTCCATCAGTCACTGGATGAGGGTTCTATGATGGCATTTAGGATATTCAGCCATCTGATCACCAGAGTAGGCCAGCTTAGGCACCCTCTCAACTATTGCCAGTAGTCTATGGTGGAGTCATCCTTGTGGATTCCTGGGAACCTCCCTAGCACTCTGTTTCTCCCTATTCCCATGGTGTCTTCATTTATCCTGGTATCTCTTTCTTTGTTCTCCCACTCTGTTCTTGTTCCAGCTTGAACCTCCTGCTCCTCTAAGCTCTCATCCCCTGTCCCTTGCCTGCCATTACCCCCCACACCACAACCTCAGTTTGCTCATGTAGATCTCATCCATTTCTCCATTACTGGGCAATCAATGCATCCTTCCTAGGGTCCTCCTTACTAGCTAGCCTTCCTGGAGCTGTGGGCTGCAGTCTGGCTATCCTTTTTTTTTTTTTTTCTTTTTTCTTTTTTCTTTTTTTTTTTTTTTCCGAGACAGGGTTTCTCTGTGTAGTTTTGTTACTTTGCTGGAACTCGCATTGGAGACCAGGCTGGCCTCGAACTCACAGAGATCCACCTGCCTCTGCCTCTGCCTCTGCCTCCCAAGTATTGGGATTAAAGGCGTGTGCCGCCACCGCCTGGCTTATCCTTTCCTTTATATCTATGAGCAAGGGATATGGAGACCATGACTGGAAAAAGTACAGAGACAACTAGCCAAACTAGTGGAAATGCATGAACTGTGGACCAACAGCTGAGGACCCTCCATGATACTGGACTAGGCCCTCTGGATAGGTGAGACAGTTGTTTAGCTTCAACTGTTTAGGAGACCACAGGCAGTGGGATCAGGACCTGTCCCTACCGGCTTTTTGGAACCTAGTGCCTATGGTGAGACACATTGCACAGCGTTGGTGCAGGAAGGAGGATCTTGGACCTGCCTCAACTGAATGTACCAGGCTCTGCTGACTCCCCATGGAAGACTTTGCCTTAGAGGAGGTGGGAATGGGGGGTGTGTTAGGGGGGAAGGCTAGGGGGTGGGAGGAGGGAGGACAGGGGAATCTGTGGTTGGTATGTAAAATGAATAGAAAATGTCTTAATAAAAAATTTATTAAGAAAAATAAAATCATGATAGGAAGTGTGTGGAGTTGGTTGAGGACGAGGCTACTGATTAATCTACTTTTAAGATAGTTTGTATTAATGGTACAATTTAGTAAGTCATACTTCGGTATCAATAAACCATTTTTTGCAGGAAGTAGAAAAAGTTAGGTTGTCAAAATTACCTTTGTAAGCCTCATTTTCTTACATGAATGAAACAAATAATTATTACAGTTTTTGTATCCTGGAAATGTGTGACAGTGTGTGTAATGCTATATATCAATAGTACTAAATTTACTGTAGCAAAAAGCAAAGAGTATCATGTTTTTTATAGCAAACCTCAAAATCTGTTGTATGCTTTCTGTTTCAGAGCATATCACACTAATTTTCAAGTAAGGCTGCTGCCTTTGCCTGTCCTTAAAGTCACTGAGATTCAGGCCCTTTATTTCTCCTCCTTTTCTCATTTCTTTTGCAAAGATCACCATCACTGTAGCTGTACATGAAATAGCCATTTTATCAGCAGCAGATAGGTGGTGCCCTGGTTGCAGGGTTTGACAATTTCTCAGTGAAATTCAGCTTCTCTGGTGTTTATAAGTATATTTTAGTAAATTTCATAAAAATTGACTTATAAATGACTTAAAAAATAAAAATTTTAATGGTCAAATTTTAGTGTTTGCATTCACCTTTAGGTGTTGTTCAGCTCCAGTGCCTTGTCTCAACATTTAAACCCTTGATGATTTTCGTGTGCTAAGTGCATAGATTTACTGCTGCAGTTTGAACATTTTTAAATTAAAATATATCTTTCATTCTGAATGTATTGATTTACACATCTCTGTGTCAATATTAAGTCAAGCGAATTTTCCAATAAGTTCAAAAAGATGTGGCAGGGCAAGCTGAATGTATTAGATTTGATAGAGATTTCTTCTTGTCTGTATGCTTAAGCATCTCTTCTTCCTTAGTTTTGATTAGAATTTATTTTAAAGATAGTACTCAAATTTAATAACACTTTTCCATGCCTCTTAGTAGTTTTGTGTATAAATTGCTCCTGGAACCCTTAATGCATTATGGGAATTTTTTAGTACTTTTTTTTTTTTAAAAGAATGTAGGCATTTTCATTTGTGTTATTGTAAGATATACTAATATTTGGATTTTAATTGTGTCTTTAAAATCATTTTTTCTTTATATGTATTTCTTTAATTCAAGAGGAATTGTACTTTAAAATAATAACAAAGTAAAGCACATTGGTTCATTGGAAATATTAAGTTCTTTTCTGAAAGTTGAAACAGTATGCATAATACATTATAATTTCAAAGTGTACATCTGAATAAAGAGTCCATTGTGGATTTTTTTTTTTTCCTGGTTTTTCGAGACAGGGTTTCTCTGTGTAGCTTTGTGCCTTTCCTGGAACTCACTCTGTAGCCCAGGCTGGCCTCGAACTCACAGAGATCCACCTGCCTCTGCCTCCCGAGATCTGGGATTAAAGGCATGTGCCACCACCACCCAGCTCCATCGTGGATTTTATAGGTGTAGAATTTCTATTTTCACTAGTGCAGAATGTTGTTGCCAGGAACTTGATGTGAAGGAGAGGATAACCAGCTCTGTAACGTAAAGACAGGACCTGGTGTTCTTGGTTCATCAAGTAATGCTGCTTAAGTCTCTTGATAAAGTCATTAGATTGTCATTTTAAATAAGAGCTTTAGGCTTGCAGGAATGAGCTCATAGCCATGATGTTCCATTACTCCACCATTGACTTTAGATGACAAAAGATCTGGCAGACATTTAGTGTGTGTGTGTGTGTGTGTGTGTGTGTGTGTGTGTGTGTGTGTGTGTGTGAGAGAGAGAGAGAGAGAGAGAGAGAGAGAGAGAGAGAGAGAGAGAGAGAGAAAGAAATGATAGGGATGTTAACTCCACCAGTGCGACCCTTTGTAGGTGGGTAAAAATGTTGATATTAAAAGAGAATGGCATACATGGTGACAGAAACTCCAAGTAGATTTTTGTAAGCTAATCCTCAAGTGCTCGTACTAGAGCCTGGTGGTACTCATTACCCTCAAGTCAGGTCTTCCTGTGCTTTCCATTCTCTGGGGACAGGGAGGCTTGCACTCGGCTGTGAAGCCAATTGCTGTAAATAGTACTCTGGCACCAGGAACTAGAGTTGAGTGGATTTTTTTTTTTTTTAATCTTTAGGAATTTCAGTCCCATTCAACAAAGCTTAACTGCATTTCTGAACAAAATCATTGATTTCAGCAGAAACACAGTTAACAGTTTATAATCTGAAGTTAATACTGTTTGAGTATTATGCCAAGCTTTTACACAAGCATGCTCATTTAGCCTCATAACACCTATCTTTACCATGGCACTATATCCCAGTTTTACAAGCCAACAATGAACACATAGGTTATTATTTCCCTCTTAGTCGTGAAGCATAGTGAATGATGCCCATATTAGGGGCTGTGTCTCCATGATGCAGAGATGGAGCCCTGCTGAGTGACCATGTGTGCACCACCTCTAACACACAGAAATCTTGGGGCTTTTAATTACTGGCTTTATATTGTCCTTGTTTTATAAGGAAAGATCCTATTTTTTAAATGCAGTTGATGACTTTTCTAGCTGGAAATATGGTTGTAAATTAAAAACAAAAACAAACCCTTTTACTTAATAATCTTTCTCATGGTCCTGTTTTCTCTGGGTGCAGATTTTTATTAAATCTTTCTTATGCTGTTGAATATACATCTATATAAAATAGTATTCTTAAATGACACTATATGTACTTTATCCAGTTAGCAAATATAATATTTATTTTCTAGGCATGATATAGGCAATTAATTTGCTTTTCAGGATCCTGTTTCAGTTTTTTACAAAACTTTGTGAAACAAAAACAAAACAGTGTTAAAAACCCAGGGTATGATCACCACTGCTTGCTATATATTCAGTCATATGCTTAATCCTTATCCCCTTCGCATTGTCAATACCCATCTAATTCCACTTTAACAACAGTAATTGGCTGATGGAGTAGAAGATATAGATTTGTTTTCTTGATGACTCCTTGACTTTTTTCCTCTGGTAATACTAATAGAATTCCAAATCCGTACTGGAGCGATCATGTCATGAGCAGGTCAACAGTCATGTCAAGGTCCTATTGGAAAGCTCATAGCCAACATCTTAATTTAGATTTAGCTATCTTTTTCACTTGTATGTGCAATTGTAAGCAATTTTTTTCAAGTCGCCACTCTCCATTATAACAGAATTCATTTAGTTCAAAGGGGATAGTTCTGCATGTGAATTATGTCACTGGCTACCATGGAGTAAATAGAATATATAAAAATCTGGGCACCTCATTTGTGTGGTTATATTCATATATTTCTGATGTCATTATAGAGAGTGAACAAAAATTGGAAAACCTTTACATTTTTGCAATCAGATTTTATATTATATAATTTACAGTAATGAAACATGAATAATTTAATGGTATTAAGTTCTAGGAAAGTGTCCTTTGTCTTTAAACTGGACCTTGACCCTTAAGAGTATTGCCCATTAGTTTGTCATTAGTGCTCCAGTTTTCATTCTATGAAATATGTCTTCATAATAATAAATAAGTTCATAATGGTAAATGAAATTTAAAATTATTAAACTGCTTTGATTGGGGGAATATAAAATATAGGCCAAAGCAGGCCAAATATTGATATATGGATATAGAACTTAGGGTATAAGTATTTGTGTATGTTCACATACACACACATGCCTCTTACATAGTTCTGTCTTCTCTCCTTATAACTGACTAGTAACCCTATCAGTTGTACCCCTTGCAGTGTGTGTGAGCTTCACTGTACTCACTGCGTTGCAGATAGAAATAGATAGTAATAATAAGTAGATAGTAATAATTTAGTCTACTAGATTTAGATGTTTTTAAGTTGGGGTTTTGAAAGGAATGTGAATTGAAGGTAGAACAAGGGGACAGAAGATAGAAGCTGTGAGACCTCCTTAGTTACTCAATTAAAGCTGAGCATTCTAATTGCTATTTACATTTTTACATTTTGTAATTTGTTCTAATACTTTCTTATTCAGTGAAGTCTAGGACAGGTCCTTGCCCTGTGGTTTTGCTTGTTTGTTTATATTTGTTACCCTGCAAGTGTAGAGCTCATTGGCATCTGGGTGGGCCATATTACCATAATAATAGGTTTCTGGTACTGCCACTTGTTTGCAAGGCCAAAGCAATCAAATTGGAAGCACATAAAGATTCAGTAACGGTGTTCTCATGCCATGATGCACTTATCTTTTACATCAGTTGTATTTTAAATCTGAGCCACCTGGAATTTTTGATCAATAAATCCAAAATTTTATTTTGAGTAAATAAAATTACCTATTTCTGCATTTCTCATAGTGAAATGGAATTGTCTTTAAAATGAAATAGTATAAACCCAGATGGTTTTCTCTCAAGGTAATGACTGAGTGTGCCCACAGAGAGAGGATGTCTGATGTCATTTCATGTTTTTATCATGTAGTTGTGAGAAGTAAGAATTACAACCTTTTCCAAGGCCAAGTGCAAAACAAAATCAAATAGTTCTTTGTCTGACTGTTGTCAGACCAGCAAACTATGTTTCCAGTCTCAGCTAATGTCAGCTTTACAAAAGGATAGACGTTTGACTTTGGCCAAGACATCTGCACATCCTCTATCTGTTTCCTCATTTGTAAGAATGGGAACCCTTAGATATTCTGTTCTTAAATGTGCGAATGATACCTGCTGTTGTTTGTTTTGTACTCTTTTTTGGGGGGCCATCACCCAGCTTCAAATAAATAACCCATTGAGGCTTATTATTACTTATGAATGCCTGGCCTTACCTTGGCATAGTTTCTAGCCAGCTTTTCTTTATCTTAAATTATCCTATCTACCTTTTGCCTCTGGGCTTTTCCTGTTCTCTAACTTCTGTAAATCATACTCTGTGACTTGCTGTATAGCTGGTTGGCTGGCCCCGGAGTCCTCCTCTTTCCCTGGCTGCTAGTTAGCTCTCTCCCAGTTTTCTTCTCTATTTACTGTCTGCCTGCCAGCCCCTCCTATCCTTTCTCCTGCCTTGTTATTGACCAGATCTTTATTAGACCATCAGGTGATTTACACAGGCATAGTAACACAGCTTCACAGAGTTAAACAAATGCAATATGAATAAAAGTAACACACCTGAAAATACTACTACAGATAACAGTGTGACTGCAAGGCACTGAGGGTGCCTGGGATCTCAGAGGAAGCTAACTGGCGTTTTCCAAACTCATGTGAATTTCTTAGGAATCAAAGGGGAAAACTAATCTCTTCCCTTATCATAGATAGGTCAGTACTGTGGATGTGAGGTTGATTTTCTGTTTCTCTAATGCCTAATTTGATCTTGAGTTTTGCCCACCTATGTTGTTTCCTGCACAAGTATATTCTGGAGGAAGAAGACCCAGACCACAGGACTTTGGACTTTTGTTTTTACATTTGCTAGGAGAATAATAATGTTTCTTGGGAAGTTTATGGATGGCCTGAGTGGCTACAACACATCATGGATGCCCAGAAATGTTGATTCCCTCACTGTTAGAATTCCTAGCCACTTCCCCAGCTACATGACCCCTCATGCACTGTCCAGTAGTCAGGCAAGATGCTTAGTCATCCCAGGGCCTTACTTCCTATGTAATCCGTGTGCTGTATGATTACATAATCTATGTGCATGTGTGATGTAGCTATGTAAGCCCATATGTGCAGGGAGGTGGGGGGCGGTGGGACAATGGACAGATGGACCTATAAAAGTGGGTTTCACCTATTCCTCCTCTCTCTTCCAGCACGGTCGTTCCATAGGCCAGTGCACACCCTTTCATGTTTTGTTGTGTCTTGTGGCTTCTCTCACATGGTAAACAGCACCACTTAATAAAAACACTCACCTCTCCTTGTTTAGGTCTGTAGTTGTCTCATTCATTCATTGTTTCTTCTCACATTAGTGAATGGCTGTCCTGCTGACTGCAGTTAGATAAACCCTTCAGTACTAAACAGGTGAGTGTCATTGTGGAATCTATAGAAGGGCATGTCCCGCCTTAAACTAGTCCTAGCACTCTAGGGACTCTAGGCATCTCTGTCATTTTCAGGCAGTCCCTAGAGCAGTTATGGCCTTCTTGATTTCAGCCTGAATTTCCATGGCAGCTTCTGGGTCATAGACTGGGCTGGGACTTGGGGAAATGAAGTCCATTGAGAAAATCATACACTGCTACTGCATGTTTGAAAATGTGAGAAGGGCATGTTTTAGGTTGCTTCTCTCCAAAGGACTCTGAGTATGTCCTGTGCTTTTCTTTGCCTATTTGCTCAGCATTGGATGCCTACTATGGAAGGCTGTCCAATGACATGCATGTCTAAGAATAATCTGTATTTGTCACGGTGTCTAGAGACTAATTCCTACTGTATATACATGTTTAGATTATGCATTTGCCTGCTTTTCAGAAATCATCTTTTCTCATGCTGTTTGTACAAAGTAAAGAGTTCTTTTCTGTTCAAAATAATTCAGTAAATGTATTTACCTAAGTCATTAATTGAATTTTCTCTACAGTTTGTTCTATGAGTATTAACATTATTTGAACACAATTTTGTGCAATAATTGATAGCTAGGTATGTTGGTTGTAAAAAGAACGTATAGCAGTTTTGATGCTGAGAATTAATTTTAAGAGAAAAGACAGATTTGTGTTCCGGCCATAACTAACTAGCAGTTCAAAACATAAACAGTCACCTTGGACTCTGGTAACATAAAATGACATTCCTTTTTTTCAATGTCTTGCTTCAAAGTTTATTTAGGTAACCCATGTGCTTGTCAGCTCTCTCTTTTTCTGCTTAATTAAATTTAGAAAATAGCTCTTTTTTTTTTAATTGGATCACTCCAGAGTTCATGTTTGTTGAATTTTTAAAAATCACATTTTTGTGTCTGTGTTTAAATGGTTCAGATACTTATCAGAGGTCATTCATTCTAGGAGAAAGGTGATGACATTCAACTTAACATTTCTTCCCAACTTTACAGAATATCTCCTTAATTAAAGAGTTGAAAATTGCTCTAGTCCTTTGCACGGAATAGCTGACATAAAATGCTGGCACTGTATTTTCTGATTTTTTTTTCTTCCAAGTGACCACAATTATTTTAATGCTTTTAATGCAACTTTTCCCATTTTACAACAACAAAGACCTCTTCAAATGTCTCACATTGCTTAATCCGGAGAAACAGTGTGATAGTGGGGTGAATTTTGAGTGCACAAAGAGCTGTTGGAGGGTACTGAGAGGGCATCTTCTGGATAAGCTTCCAATATGATGAGAATGATAACAGATCTGCCACTTGTGCAAAAGACAAGCAGGCTTTTTACTGCATTTGACTTTACAAAATGTCATTTTATTTGTTTAGAAAGCATATTTTAGATAAATGATCTGTGAACTTTAGTGTCAGGCTGCCTTCTTGTACTTTGAACATTTTTGTATCTCAGGCTATCTGAGTCATGTTTTAACATTTCTTAAATAGATACAAAAGCTCCCTTTGAAATTTATTTGTTCAAAGGTATGTTAATTCTCGATTTGCTAAGGTTTCTTCTTAATTTTTTTATTATTAACACCTACTGTGCTCAGAATTGTCTTCTCCTTTGAAATATGTGGCCATGTATGCCAGTTGTTCAGAAAGTCGTATATATATTAGTCTCAATGCCTGGCCTCTCAGATTAAGTAATGAGAACTTCACAGGCATATAAGTGAGACAGTGGGTGTGTATTATAAAGAGATTTGTGGGGCTGGAGTGATGGCTTGGGGGCTAAGAGTGCATTCTGCTCTTGGAAAGAAGACCCATCTTCAGTTCCCAGCACCCAAAGTGGGCGGTTCACAACCACCAGTAACTCCAGCCCCAGGATAACCCAATACCTCAGGCCTCTGAGGGCAGCTGTACTCACCACATGCAGACAGGAGAGCACTAGTTGATGCTCAGCAAACACAAAGACAGGGTTTGCATGAATGGATGCATTCCATGAGGGTGGTTTTTCTGCAATTTGAGACAACATAAGATATGTTCATAACATAGTTTAATGGTTGCATAACACTTTGTCATGTAGCTATTAAATATTCCTGTTTTTAGGGACTCATTTTTATACTGCTATAAATAATGGTTTGGAACATCATTGTGAACTAAAGGTCATGACATATACATGTAGTCATTTCCTTAAATATGTTACTTCAGTAGAATTGCTTTGTTGAAGACTGTAAATATTAGATATTTAAAGCAAAGATGCTTATATAAATTTATCATCATTGTCTAAACACATGTAGCATCAGGCACGTTCAGCATTGTATGTAGGCATTGTTCCTGTTTTAGGTAGGCAAGTTCATAAATTGAATGTAAGGTAATATAACTTACAGTGAGATCAAGCTTCTCCATACATTACAGTTCCACTGTTTGAGTGACTCTAAGCTTAATAACAGATAAACAGAGCATTACAGTAATGACAATGCTGATCATGAATTGTAAAAGAAAGACCAATGTCCTTAAACAAATGTTAGGTGTAATTAACAGCTGTATTTGCTGAGTGATTCTTCAGTTTTACAGCTGAACATTCATAGCAATAAAAATCCTTTTTGTATTTAACGGTTTCCCTGAAAATAACTGTATTATTGTGAATCTAAAAGCCTAATCTTTCAGCCATATGTTTCCAATAGAAACAATTGTTTTAATGTCATTAGAGCAAAGTGTGTGTTTTATTAGAAGTAGAACTCTTGCAGTATCAATAGTCTGTAGTACCTCATGCACTTTAGTGCTAACATACAAATATGGAGCCCCAGTGTTTTAATTATTTTTTTATAATAACTTTTATAATCATTTTTTAAAGAGCAATTTAATGTTGCTTTTGGATGAATGCTTTTCTTGATCATTTTCAAAGTAGTCAAGGCTAGGTAAGTTAGTAATAAAGGAATGCAAGCCGAATAGTGAATATTTTCTTATTATTTGGATGGATGAATTAAATTTCCATATAGTGGAAAACTGCATCCATGGAGTACATTAATATGGTATTCAGAACTTCTGCCCAAGTATTAATTTCTGTGGACTATGTGTAAGAAATATGACAATACCACCTCTGTCATCTAGCATTGTAGTAATAGTAAGTACATCTCTCTAGGACAGTGGTAAACCTCCTGAGAATGGCGCAGGGCCTCCCTCTTGCGTAGGGATATCCATGGGTAAGAGCCTGAAATGTAAAACTTGGTGTTATCTTGACTGATTATCTTTTGTTTTTCTGTTACTCAGTCAGCTGAATTGAAGCTGAAGGAAGTAAATCTCTGTGTTAAGAAAGTCTTTACTCAGGGTGCTATTGGAGGAACTAGCCAGGTACTGTTTCTTAACCTTAATTTGTTCAGAATCAGAAGCATAGAAATTTCTTTTATTTATTGCTTTTTGAGTCTTAAGTGTATTCTCTAGAACCTTCCTTCACCTGGAAATGTGGAGATATTGCCAAATTATCCTAATGGTTAAAAAGAAGTGAAAAGAAAGCGAATATGCTATGAGAACGTACCTGCTAGTTTATGGTAGAAAGTCACAGTTTGGCAGGAGAGGTGTGGGAAATGTGCATCTGTGCATTTTTATTCTAAGTCTCAAAGTGTCACAACCATGCATGTTTCCATGACTATCACTGCTGTCCACTATTAAACTCCTGGAAATGATAAATGTTTTACTTTGTCTTTGAGAATTTCCTTAAATTTCTTGTAAAATAGTCACTTCTGTTTTCAAAGATGGAAATTGGAAGTCCTCTCTTCAAGGGTCTGTCCTGCCTGCGTTCTGAAATGCCTCTGTATTCGTTGGTAGCACTACATTTCTACCTTCTGACCCCCTCTCAGTCTTACCTAGTGTTGAGGGAGTGGAGCTGCTTTTAAATCTAAGTTAAGTAAAAGTTATGAGTATAAAGCCTATAAAAGATAATGAGTAAGATTACAGACATATCTTTTTAGGCTAATTTCTACAAACTCCATGTAGCAGCCTTTGTCCTTCCGTTATGGCCTTGTGGCACATTTACTGAGTTCAGTACTGCATGAACTAGAACTTCCCTGATGTTTCTTTCTGCAAAGACAAGACTCTTCCAGAGTAGATGGAATGGATGACAATGTCATGTCTTCGGCTGTTGCTGGCAGATACTTTTGTTTATTCTAATTGGCCGTAACTGGAGAAAACCTGTGACTGAAATAGAAAAGAGTAACATAGGCCATTGTGTCAGACTTCGAATTTGCTTTTTCTGTTGCTGGAAGGTAAGCTTGACTCAGTGATGTGATGTGTGGAGTCACACTGAGTGTTTGCTGTGCCACAGAAAACTAATGGAAACATTCACTTGGGGAAAGACAAATGGTGTTAAATGAGAAAACACACCATGAATTGCAAATGGAGCTGAGTTAATTTGTTGCTACAGTAGTGTTGCCCTACTGTTAAATGAAGGCTGTGTAATTATCTTGCTGGCAGAGATAATGTCAAAACCTCATTTCTCTTTACATGCCTCGTTTTTACATGAGGGCTAATTGAGCTGCAAGGTGACAGCCGATTAGACGTGGCCATCATCCGGGTCTCTTGCCCAGTTTGCAGATCACACTACCCTCTTTTTAAAGTAAAGGTTTTTATCAGATGTGAGGTAAGATAATGAAGAAGCTTTAAAAATTCTTGTATAATTCACAGTACCTCTTACTGTTTGTAAATTATCTTGGAATAAATAAACCTCCTTTGTTGTTGTTGTTGTTGGGTTTCTTGTTTTTGTTTTTGTTTTTTGACACAAGGTTTCTCTGGCTGTTCTGGAACTCACTCTGTAGACCAGGCTGGCCTCGAACTCAAAGATCCACTTGCCTCTGCTGGGATTAAAGGCATGTGCCACCACCATCCGACTAAATGAACCATCTTACACATACCTTCTCTCTAGTCTCCTGACCTTAGTACACCATAGATAAACATTTTTGTAAGAACATTATATTGTTATTCAGTCAAAAGTTATGTGTTTTCTGCTTCTTAGTTTCTGAAAGTACAACTTTTAAGAGGTTGAAAATATGTCTGCAGTTAAAATAATGGGAAAATGTGCTTTACTGGTGTCAGTCCAATTGGTATTTAGATTCCTTCTGTTGGGATATCTAAAACTACTGTAAATTTTTTCTCACAATCACTATGGCTTTTAGAGATAGGTGTCTCTGTCTCTAGGACTTCTCGTTAATTTTGGAGCCTTCTAGGCAAAGGTAGAATTTCAGACAGGAAACTTTTCTATTAAATGTCCCAGGAGGTGAATGATGAAAAGTGGGCCTCTGTGTTTTCTGATGCTCCGAAGAGATGCTGGACACAACTCATGACGTCAAGGGAAAAGCCCATAGTGGTGGTATGCCTCCAAGTTCCGATGGGTCAGTAAATAAATTACTAGTCCATTGGGTCTACTTACTTGCTATATTTTTGCGGAGGATCCAATGCCAGATTTCTAAATAAGCATAGTAGGAAGGTGTCCTTTCTGTGGAGGATCTGAGGTTTGAGAATACAGATCCGAGAAACAGAAATTCTTGGTTTGTATACTTTTGAGTATAACATATGTTAGCCTGCAGTACAAACTCTATGGCCAGTAGCAACTCTCTGAAAGCCATTAGCTTCAGCTGCAGGAACAGCAAAAGGCTATCATCATAAAGATAGCATAATACTGGGTATTTCGTATTATTTTTCTTGTTTTTGAGTAGTTTTGCAGACTAAGGATGGGACCTAGGGCCTTGTATGTACCAGGCTCATGTTCTGTCAATGAGCTCCATGTCTCACCTCTGCAGTGCCTTTAAGGTTCTCAGTTTATTCACGGTTGAAATAGCAGGAGCATCGCTGGCCTTTCCTGACCATTTTTTAAAGTAGCAAATGTACTGGTTCCTTTTAAAACAAGCACACTAGGTGCCAGGGCCTCTCTTGCCAACAAGAGAGGAACATCAAGGGCAGAGAGCTCAGGGAACTTCCACAGGATTGCTCTGCTAATCAGCAACACTAGTCAGGCTGTGGTTCAGGGCAGATGTCTCCATCACCAGTTTAATAATGAGAGAAGCAGAGCAGCCCAACTTAGATTAGATGAGTAGTGAGTATACAGCTTCCCATTTGTTTGTGTCTCTCTTCCCTGTAGTGGTTCTTGGCTTAGTTATTTTCATTCACATTCTTAAGAGCAGGAACATTTCCTTTGTCCCAGACACAGAAGTTTTCCAGCTGTGTTCCATGAAGCCTTTGTCCCTTTGAGTTGATCAGGTCCAGCAGAAAGTGCCAGGGAATGGTTAAGAGTGTATGCATCCAGCCTGCTACTAGTCCCAGTGACTCATGCAGCTTAGCTTCTGAGCAAGATGCTTGTTAAGAAGATTTCCACCTGGTCAAAAGTTGAAAACTCCTGTGTTCTGCGCTGTGCATTGTTAGCTACTCAGTTTACTTGTGCTTAGCAACTTAGCACACCTAGTTCTGTGAGGATACAGGATGAGCTGTGTTCCTTCAGTACTGTCTGCTTCTAAGCTACTCATTTTCTCTGTAAGCACTGGAGCATGTGTGGAGTCCTTTGGGATTGCTAGAGGTACCGCTGACTCCTGGAGCACAAGGGCAGCTACACATTTGCTGTACTGTGGAGCTTCATATAGAGAACAGATTTTTGCCTAGTTGGGTTAGACTTCAATGTGCCTGATTAAAGAAATATCAAAATTCTAACTTATCTGCTAAATAAACTCAAACTGGAACGATTTCCCAGAGAGGAGCATTTCCTGTTCTTCAGAGCCTGGCATTGCCCATTGGAGACACTCTGGCTCAGTTATGGAAGTAAGACCACTAGCAAGCTGTCCCTTCCCTGCACAGGAGTCTCAGCTTCGTGCTCTTTGTTGTACCTCCTACTCTTTGGGGATAAAGGGGTCGTTTCATCTGATGATTTAATTCTCAAAGCTTAATTTTATCCTATTTCCTATCTTGCTCAAGTGAAGTTTCAACTTACTGTGCTGTAAAAATCCCCTTACCGTAGGCAAGGCCAGCTTTTAAAGATCTGAAAAATCGAGAAAAAGAGAAGACAAGAATGGCAGCTCAAGGAAAATGACACACACTGTCTGTCAGTGGCTTTCACCCCTAGCACTCTCGCCAGCAGAGGACACAGATACTTGTTCCTAGCTCTTCCAAGTGAGCAGTGGGACTGCTGCACATCCTGGGTCTCCATACCATGTTCATGGAGGAGAGAGTTCTCTGCCCCAGCTGCCAGCACGACAGGTCTCTAACAAGGAACAGATGAAACGGGTTCCTAATGGCTGCCCCATTCAAAAATGTTTGCATTCTGCATAGTTTCATGTTTGGTTCATTAGCACACAGTGTTGATTTAAAAAGTGTGTGTGCGCGTGTGTGTGTGTACATACAGGGTGGCAATTTTTTCTCAGTATTTGGAAATGTTTTTGTGCAGAAATTGAAACCTGAGATTTTTAGTCATTCAGCATTTCTTGAACTTTTTTGCGTGCCAGATTCTGATAATCAAAGAGGGAGAAATGATCCCAACAGTCATTCATTGATACCTTTGGTAATGGTTAGCACAGAACACTGTTGGTACAAATAGAAAGGCCATGTGATATGACACCTACTGGCTGTGGGGGTGCTGCTGTATATATACAGTGTGGAAAAGAGCAGTGGAGGTCGGCTAGGGGACATTTCATCCCATTAAGGCCTGGTAGGGACAAGCGGCTCAGTGTAGAACTCCTTTTCAGGACCCCTGTCCATCTTTCCATCTCTACTCGTGCATGCCTCTCACACTGTCTCTCACTTGCTGTGCAGTCTTCTTTCTCCACCTACACTGGGACTGATACCTCCTGCTTCCTTCTCCTCCACTTCCCTGTCCTTCTCCCTCTCCCTCACCCACGCTTGAGGGCTCTGGAGATTATGCTCTTTTTGCTGTCATCCAACCAGTCGGTCTTTCGACTCTTACCCTCCAGGGATAGTCAGACTATGATGTGGATAGTGACAATCCTTTGTTATGGAGTAAAAAAATGCATGCAAAGTGGATAGTAGAAGTAAGCTTCCTCACACTTTGAAGGCTGAGGCAGACACATAGTGGTTTTAGGTTAACCTGGGCTGGGTGACATAGCCAGATCCTGTTTCACATTAAACACACACACACACACACACACACACGCACGAACACACAACGAAAGATACCACAGAATTTTCTGCCATTTAAGGCACTACAGTTTTACCTTTTCCTGAGGCAAAGACAATACAAAGCAGTGTGGTCATGGTGGGTAGGGCACCTGTGACTTAAAGAAAGGGAGAGATTTAGTAGGTGGTGAGCAGGGTTTGAATTTTTCCAGCTGGAGCTGAATAGAAAGAAGGAAGGAAGACTGGAGATGGCTGCTGGGCCTCGGCCTCGCTTTCACAGACTGTGAACTTCTGACTGTCTGCTCTAGCCAACGCCCTCAGCTTCTGTGTTTTTACTTCGTAAAATGTGGAAAACAGAAGCAGGGAGCTAACCAAATTTAGTGTTTTAAAGACAGAAATTCAGTGATGGGACAGTGGGCTTCTAAGTTAGCCCTTGATTTGTGTGTGGTCAGTTAAATGTGTGTGATACTTGATGACAGTCACAAGTAATTTGATACTTCATTTATTCTGTATGCCTCCTGAGGAATTTTGTAAATTCACAAGACTTCAGTGTTAAAATACTATTTAGTCCATACTATATGTTAAGTAAGGTGCTAAATGTTAAAAATCTATTGCCTTTATTGCATACAAACATCCTTCAACAGTGATTATCAGTACTGAACACATGAGATAATTTGATCTTCAGAAAGATTATGATTTGTTCAAGGCTGGCTGAGTAACTAGACTTTCTTGAATTGTGTTTTTAACCATTTTCTGTATGTGCAAGTGACTCTAAAATTTGTACTTTCTGCAATAATATAAAACGTTATAAATAATTGGCGTCATGTTAAATGTGAAATTGACGCGATAATATGAAAATGCTTTGGATGAGTCAGTAGGTAGAAAAGTCAATGACGTAAGAATTGTAAGATATGGATTGAAATTTAGAAGCATGTTATAAATGATCTAAAGGCTTTCGTTTATTAACTATTAAATGGTAATAAAGTTTACTTCTGCTTGTTTTATGGTATGAAAATCATGCAGTGAAATTTCTAGGATTTCAGAGTATATCGAAAAGTACTTTAATGGATGATTTGGTTCAGGGATAGAAAGATAAATGAAAAGAATAAGAAATCCAAAACAGAGCCACTCAGGCAGTGCACCTGACATATGATGAAGGTAATATCACCAATCAGAATGAAAAGGATGCACTTTTTAATAAAAGATGAAGGAACAATCAGTTATCCATAGGAGGAAAATGAAATTGGAATCCCTACCTCATAGTACATGAAAGAATTGATACCAAACGAGTTAAACACATAAACGAAAAAGCAAAGCTACAGCAGTTTTAGAATAAACATTGTAGGTAGATTAACATCAAATGCAAATAGAACAATCTTTTTTTTTTTTTTTTTTTTTTTTTTTTTTTTTTCCGAGTCAGGGTTTCTCTGTGTAGCTTTGCGCCTTTCCTGAAACTCACTTTGGAGACCAGGCTGGCCTCGAACTCACAGAGATCCGACGGGCTCTGCCTCCCGAGTGCTGGAATTAAAGGCATGTGTCACAACCGCAATCTTAAGACAAAAAGAAATGTAAACATGAAGAACTTGATACTTTCAACCATTATTAGAATTAAGAACTTAGCATTTTTGAGTAATATGCATACACTAAGCTACAGACTGAGAGAAGCATTTTATAAGAGGAAATACTCTTAGATGGACTTAAAGGTGGTATCAGACATTATACAAATGAGGGAACATGGTGGTCTATTAACGTGAAATATATTTGGCATAGTTAGAAGTTGGGGAACCAGAATTGAAATGACCATGGGGCACCATGTCCTGCACATCAGATTGCCAAAAGTTAAAAACAGAATGTATAAGTTGTTATCTAGATAAGGGTAGCAAGAGCCTTGAAATGTTTCTGAAGTGTATAATGATGTGTGCACTTCAGAACCAGACAGGCAGCCTGTGAGAGTACAAGCCTCATGCATTCATCATGGCCCACAAGGCACATCCCTAGAAAAACTTGTGCTAGGAAATATGTACAAAAATGTCCTTAGACTCAATCACTGTAATTTTATAGAACTTTTCCTAAGGTGTCACATATGTTAGTTAGCAGTGGAATTTATTCACTGAAACACTAAAATGTAAGAGAAAAAAAAAGCCAAAACAAAACCCTACAGCTACATGCATCACATTAATACATCTCAAGCTGTAATATTGGAAGAACAAAAATGTAGAATAAAACACGCAGTGTAATTTCATCCATTAACACTTAAAGATAGGCAGGTTTTTTTTTTGTTTTGTTTTTTTGTTTTTTGAGACAGTTTCTCTGTGTAGCTTTGGTACCTTTCCTGGAACTCACGCAGTGTGTGGCCCAGGCTGGCCTTGAACTCACAGAGATCCGCCTGCCTCTGCCTCTCTAGTGCTGGGATTAAAGGCTTGCGCCACCACTGCCCAGTCAAGATTGGCAGAATTTTATTCTGATTGATCAGCAATGGATGTTATGCACAACACTGCTAAAAACCAACAAATAAAGAATGGATAGATAAATGATAGCTCGTGATACTAGTTCCCGAAAGGACGGGAAAGCTGTAAATTTGACAGGAAATGGAGAGGGGATCTGGGTGTGTTGTCTCTGTACATTGGCTTGAATTTCTAGCTCTTAAGCTGTGGGTTTTCATACAGCCTTAAACATGTAAACTCTAATTTACAGTTGAAAAATTCAAAACACTGGACAGTATGATTTTGATACATACTTGGGCAGGGCAGAGTTAAGATTGCTTGGAAAAAAATAAAAGATGTGACTCAACTTGTTTTATAATCCCAGAATCTACTCAGCATTCACAAAAAGTCAGCCAGAGATTTTTAAGATGGCTGTTTGTACTCACCTGTTATGTGGCTCAGAATAAAGCCTTGTGTTTAAGACTACGCTCTACCACCTAGCTCTCGTGACTACAGGCAAACCTTCCCCCTCCCTGAACCTCTGTTTTCCCGCTCTGTGAAGTAGAACACTATTTACTCTGTACCTACCTTATAAACTCAGGAGATTGTGCATGAGAAAGAAGTTGGAAAGCTTTACATGGCACATAGGTGCTGGTTACAGATGTCTGTGGGGTAAGACCTGCAGCGCCCTTCTCTGTTGCTTAGCTCTCTGGGCACTGTAAGTTTGATTTGCTAGAGCTGATCTAAAATTGTAGGTCATTCTTTTGGTCTGTTTTTTGATTTGCTTGCCAGGCTGCAGGCTTTGCACATCAGGGTTACAGTGGACTGGACAGGTATGGGGTGGGGGAGACAGTGAGGAGAAAAGCATCACATCAACCCCTGGTGCTCTCCATAGTGACACCCAGTCACTTAGCTGATGCTTTACTTCATGTTAGTTACACATTATCATGTGGAAATAAGCATTGTGGACATTTCCTTTTTTTTTTTTTTTTTTTAATCCTTTTTACTTCATTATTCCCTGAAGTTGGTCAAAGTTCCATTAAAAGAGGACCAGACATCTAAGTGAAATAGTATATAGCTTTCCTAGGGGGAGCAAACTATCCATTAGAACTGACTTTATAGCCAAGGTGGTGGGATACCACAGTGGAGCACAAAGAAACACTTGTGCTAGAATTTACAGGCAGAAACTTCCCACCCAGAGTTTTGATTATGTTATAACCTTATAAAGTGAAACCATTGAATATCATTGTCTGGGAAATAAGATAACATACAGTTAATCTTTCCAAATAGTTGGAATTTTATAGTGGCTTACCATTTTCTGCATAACTTGCCATGCTGACTTTTCAAAGAACCTGGAACCAAAAAATAAATAAAGAAATAAATAAAATAAAGAAATAAAAAAATGCTATCTCAGTAAATCTTGGTTTTAGAAATCCATTAGCAGCAAGGATGTAACAACTAAGTAATGGCATAACATCAAGCAGGAAAATATTCAGGTGCCATAAATTCTCAAGCCATCTGCATACTGAGCAAACTGGCATATGAGCCATGTGCTTTTAGGAGAGGAGAAATCACATAAGCTCCTACCTTCTGTAGCCTGGCTGTAAAACTTGTCGGTAGTTCAGTCAAAAGACCCGAAAACCTCTGCTGCTTTTTTTGTAGACAATTGAAAAATAAAGCCAGTAAACACAGAACAAAAGGTATTTATTGTTCTTTTCTTTCATTTATCATATTAGGTAATATCCATATCTAAAATGGATAAGGATTTCCTTAGGAATAAAGCAAAATCAAATCTTCCTATTTGATTTTAGCTATCTTATAAGTATTATCAAAACATAGTTTTTAATGTATTGGAATTTACATAGCTTATAGTCCACCTACTTTCAAAATATTTGACAGACTGTTTTAAATTACACAAATTGGAAGATTATGTTAGAGTGAGTTTTTACATGCTCTTGTTTCAATACTTAGGACTTATAACCCTTACGGTAGGAACCATAACATGAGTTCATATTGTAGTAGGCTTTGGAAGTTTCATTGCTTACTATCTGTGCCTGTAATCTTTTAGTGTTTGCTTTTAGTTCAGGCTGTACCAGGGATAGAATTAATCAATTTCCAGGAAAGTAGCATTGTTAATGTGATGGCCAGAGATGCAAGTACAGAAAGGGTTTTTTTCTTATCCCAGAAGCAGTACTGAACTGCCCTCACTAGTGCCCTCATAATTTCCAGAAGCAGGTGGACGTGGCAATTATAGCTTTGGCCACTATCTTGAACTTTCTGTACAAGGTGATGAATTGCAAATTGCTAGACCCTGTGCACAACAATAAACTCAAATAAATCTTCAATGTGTAATAATGACAAGACGGAAAGACTGGCAGCTATAACAAGGCTCCTGTTGTCATCCACTTCACTGTAGCCCTGAGATCCATCATTATCAGCTGAAGCTAGCTCAGGAGCTGGACAAGAAGGTCCGAAGAAGGATGAGTTGTTTGCACTGAAGCGTCCACTTGGTCCCATCTGGACGAGAGTAAATGGGATTTTTTTTTTTTTCCTGTTCACCAGGCCAGAGCTGTCCATCATTTTAGGCAGGTATCTGATCACTTCATGCTGAGGGACAATATGGCTTTATACTGGTTGTTTCTCTCTTCTTATCTCAATATCACATTTTTACTGTTTAGAAGATTTTAGTTACTTTTAAGCTATGTGCAAAAAACTTTGGTTTCAGAAAACTGAGCTAATGATATTTTCCATTAATGGCAAGCAATTTCTCAAAGGAGGACATGGTTTTAGTCCAGTATGAATCATTGTTGAAATCTGTGTTCTGAGTCATTTGCATTTCCTTTGTCAAATATGAATATTATTTATTGTTTCTTCAGTGCAATGCAAATTACCATTTTTAATTTTCAGAATAAAAAGGTAGACAGAACATAAATTACTTTGGAATGCTAAGTTCAGTTTTAAATTCGGCCTAATGTTCCCTAAATACCATGTGATTATTGATACATACAGTATGTATATTCTTCCTGCCTAGGGCCATTCTGTCAAAAATTGAGAAATATATAATTTAAAATAAGGCTATATCACTTTGATCCTTCAGCATTCTGTCTTTGTGATAAGAATAAACAGTATATGATTCTTGGATTTATTGGTCTTAGAGGCATACCAATTTAAAACATATGGACTATATTTGCTTGAATATTCATTTAAGGAGGCTATCTAATTATTCACTATTTTTTGGTATAAGGACTTTTTATGATGCAGTTTTACAGGTTTAGTAATTCGTAAGTGGTCACGTTCCCTAACTGCTGACCATAGCCATAGCCATCTTTATAAACCTTACAAGCATCCTCATAGGGCGTTTTTCTTACCTCTTTCTTGTTATTTTCTACCTTGTAAGAGAAACAATTATATAGGTATTTCTCACCATTTTTAGATTTAATGTTTATCTTTAAGAAAGATGAACTTGTTACTGATAGTACAACCTTTGGGCACTTTACCTCTTGATTTATAATGTTCCTATTATTGTTATTAAATATATTTTTTAGGTAAACCAGTCATTACATAATTCAGAATTAGACCTCCGATATGATGAAAAGGTAAGGCTCCTGAGATTTCTGTTTCCTGCAAATACAGGTTTACTTCCAGAGTTCAGGCCAATTGACACACCATCGTTCATTTTGTCTTTCCCTCATAATAAATCTTTAGGCCTTGAGGCATCAGACTCATGCAGATTTCTCTGCATTTTAGTGTCTAGATGGAATAACAACTTCCAGTTCCAGTGCCAGAGCATATTGTATTTCGTCTCTGTAGACCTAGCTTCACCCAGTAGGGACCACGTGAAAGCACATGTCAAGAACACTGTTTGCTCATATTGGAACTTAAGCAATTTGTTTTCAGACTGTGAGCACTTTGAGCCTATTTTTGGAACCCCTTTGTGGCCTGACCATTCTTGCCAGTGTAATTTATGGTGGCACTGTAACATATGGACTTTTCATCACTGTCCGGCCCCATTCTCAGCTGAGCCCAGACTCTTCTCTCTCTGCCCTCCTGTGGCTCTGGCCACCACCTCCACTGCCTCTGGAGCAGGTACACCAGCCTGAAATTTGCATTAGTCCATGTAGACCTTCGCTAGAAGAGTTACTACATTCAATATGATGGGAGTGCAGTTGGAATAACATATTTATATGTGTGGCAGTGTCACATGAACCTGTTTCAGGAATCCCATGAACAGTGGTTAGAGCCTGTGCTTCAGTACCTAGTAAGACTTATGTAAGATTTACATCTCACACATACCAGATTGGCTGGGGGGGGATTCACCCCAAGCATCTTTAAGGGCATTTCACAACTCAGTCACTGCTTATGGTTTTGTTAAAATGAAGTTTTACTTAGGATTTTATCTTTATTTCTTAGTAGAGCTCTTGATCTTTAATGATGTCAATTACTTTCTGAGGCATGTAAGGCTAATTTTGGAAACTAGTTAAATGAAGCACAGGTGATAGTATATGACTGTAGATGTTTCATTTTTGCAAGTGTGCTATTTTAACTACTAGCTGTTTGACTTTATGTGGGTTATCCAACCCCTCCAAACCTAGTTTCCCATTGTAAAGCAGGTTCATCCTAGCAACTTCTCCACTTCATTTTACTGGGGTAATGGGTGTAAATTGCCTAATCTGACACATTATTTTAAAAAGCTTTCAAATGATGTTATGGTCAAATACAATATAGACGTGTGTGTGTGTGTGTGTGTGTGTGTGTGTGTGTGTGTGTGTGTGTGTTTCCCTCAGTTCATGGACTAGGTTGCTAAAGCATTTGACAAAGAGTTTTTTTTGCTATTTGCAGGGTTGAACCTAAAGACCAGAGATCTGGATGCTTTGAATTCATTAACCCTATAGCTGGGGTGGTCAGACTTCTCTGGGATCTCCTGGAGCTTGTGTTAAGGGAGAAGTACAGAGTGCCACACTGGTGTAGAACCCCCTGGTTGTGGGCTGGGGTGCTGGAACATTAATCTGATCTAGAGAGAGTCTATCCGTACCTGACCCCGAGTGTGATTTGAATGAACTCTGGAGGGTGTGCTGTGAAGTACACCACACATAGGGACTGACCTCACAGCCTCTTCTGTCTCTGACTGTACCATGTTTGTTCTCCTGGTTGCTTCCTGCCTCTATTTCATTGATGATTTCTGAAAACATCTTATGTCCTTAATTAACCTAAAGTTTCTAGAATGAGTTTGATTTCAAGTTATGAGTCTTTATACAGATGTATAATCTAATCTGTATATCTGTGTAAGCAGAAATTTTCTGTAAAGTGTGTGATTGTATGATGTAGCTATACCTACTAATCATGTAATTACATCTTAATTATCCCATGTCTTACTTGCCTCCTTCATATATTCAAATAATTATATTAATGTAACAAAAAATCACAACATACACGCAATATAGATATATTATTGTTGTTGTTGAACATATGTACAGTAAGATAAAGCAGACAGTAATTTTTGACTGAGTAGTGGAAATTAAAAATCACTCAAAATTGTTACAAATTAGGAAGCTTCTTAATGTTTCAGAACAAATTTGATATGTGCTCTCATTACTGGAACAACTATTATGTTTTTTTATTTAGTTTCATTTATAGATTTTTTTGCAAAGTAATTTTGTAAACCATAAAAACATTTAGGTGTGGATGTGCATTCACTGAGCACTGGTTGATGAAGTTAACAGAACATCAGGCTGTACTTAACCCTCTCCAGGTTCTGTGTTTATAGTCGGTGTCCCCTTAGGAGAAACAATATTGAGCATAGGGACTGTTTTGTTCAGCACAGTATCTCCAGGGTTTAGTCAGAACACAGAACTGAAAAGGCATCTGTAAATATCTGGTGGATGGGTGAATAATAATGGCAGCTTTGCATTTTACTGGGTTTCTGCACTGTACCCTAGGTGTCTGCAAATATCACTGTGCATACTCCTCATTTGGGCCTGTGAAAAGAGATAATAACCACTGATGAACCAGAGCCTTGAGAGATCGGAAACCTGCAGTTTGCCACAGCTTATGAATCGAAGGTCCTCATTCTTCTGCCATAGAACTACCAATGTATGCTATCCCAGTATAGCCCGAGGGCTTGAATAGTAACGCATAATATTTAGAGGGATGGAACCCTTTTGAAAGTGCCATTTAGGGAGCAAGAAACAAAAACTAAGGATGACTACATGGCATTCCTTGCAGAGCACTTCTATTGGAGAGCTGATCAGAAGAAATGAGTTCTGGAGATTGTTTGTACCTGGTTTAATGAAGTTGGCATCAATCTGTTGCACCCAACTAAACTTTGAATCTAGATACAGTGCAAGTTTTCAGTCTTTAAACTTTTTTTTTTTCTCACTATTAAGAGTTTGCCTAAGATGAGCTGACTTCCAGATTGCTTTGCTAATTGTGAAGTCATTCTGCTTGGTGTTTTTTATGATTTATGCTTTTGTATGTGGTATGAGGGAGTAAACCCAGGGCCTTACCCATGTGTCCTAGGCAAACCTTTTACCAACGCACAAATATTTGTTGAATGAAGAATGAACAGTCAGTTTAGCTTATGAATGGGAAAAGATGCTAATCATTTATTATCTCTTTTTAATGCTCTTCTGTGAGTCTTGCCTCTGATGAATAGAACCATTCATTTATATCTTAAGGACAACGATTGAGAAGGAAGAAGCTCTCACTGTAACATTTTTCCTGGATATTGATCTTTCCATGCACGGAAATGGGATTTTTCTGATTTAAAAAAAAAAATTATCCAGAAGCAATGCTTACCATTTTAATTCTTCAAATGTTAGATATTAAACAACAATCCTAAGATAAGTTTTCTGGTACTTAAATATGTTTATTTGGTAGGAAATTCTGTAACTTAAAGGGCTATTTAAATTTACAATTAAATTGATTTATCTTGATTTATCTCATTGGTTACCATTTGCTCTCTAGTGGAGATTAATTAAATTAATCTAGTATGGTGCCTGGACCGTAGTAGGTGCTCAGCACAATGGTTCTGTAACTGAACTGAAACACTGTGATTATAGCCATAGATAAGAGCTTCATGAATGGAATTTGGGGCTAGCAGAAAGTTCAGTATTTGGAAAAGAAGCCGTTAGCTACTGTTAGAGAAGTATCGTGGGAAGGGAAGGGCAGGCAGCTAGTACAAGGAGATCTATCTGCACCTGGCTGTTGTTATCTACTCTTGTGGTGATTTTGTTGGGTTTGTGATAAGAAAAGAAGCACTGCCATCAGACTGAGGTGTCTCCCAGTCTGGGCAAAAAAGTCTCACAGACATATATTGAATGTAAATGATTGAATCCTTTCTGTAATCTCTGTAAAAAATTTCACATTATTCTTTTAACTATTGATATCTCTGATTTTGTATAAATTGAGCAAAGCAGATGCCTTTGTGTTTATAGCACATGCAATCATTCAATTCTTTGTGATGTAAAAACACACAAATGAGATACTTCCTCTCACAGGTAAGAACATAAGAACATGCATTCATCCCCACAGCATACCTCCCATGGTCTAGCCCACAGCCCAGGAAAGTTACTGAATGAGAGTATTAGTATTATAATATTACAAGTGTCTGCTTGACACTATCCACATATTCAGCATATATATGCTGTGTAACACTTACAAGGGAAACAATGTCTTTTTACTTGGTGCTTTACAGTTCATAAAAGTATTTACTTTATGCCATTCTAGTTGTCTGTATATAGGAGTCATTAAGAAAACCTCATTTTGGCCCCATGATTGGTCTTGTTCTAACTAAGGGTAGAGTGCCATAGATGACAGGAAAACTGCATATCCTACTGCCAAGAGACCATGCTCAAGAGTGAGCCCTTTATGCAACACCTGCTACATCAGACAAGGTGTTTAGATGTTCACCGAAGGGTGGACCATATTTGTCATCTTCTCTTCTTGGGGGCAGAAATAGCTGCACTTGGATGTGCAAAGCCTGAGTCTACCAAGTGCCAGCATGGACTGCAGCAGGGAGGGCAGACCTTGCTCTAGGCTTGAAGCTAGTCCTCTTGCAGAGTCTCACAAATAGTTTTGGCTCTGGTTGTCCACTGCTGGAGCTCTTTCTGGAGTGCAGAGCACCTCAACATGCTGTCCTCTTTTATCCTTGCTTCCTAGGCCTTTTCAGCCAGATTTAGTACGTTTCTTTTGAGACAGAAATCATTGGTTTTGAAAGTAGCACCTTCAAGAAAAAGTAGATAAAATTATGATTCATATCAAAAGCTCCAATATGTATTGTTTCAGGTAGATGTTTTTGACTGTCTATGCCTCAACCACATTTAATAAGCCCCTGATGTCCAATCAGAATAAAGCAGAATGTGTGCTTCAGATACTTTCCTCAGTTGTATCTTGGTGGAATTCCATACTCTTTTGTAAGTAAGGTTTTCTTACTGCTAATCTGAGTGTGACTGTCCTCTGCCTGTGGCTGGTCATCTTGTGTCTTCTGATAGTTGCCACATGGTTTCTAGAAGATTGTTCCAGTCTTCCAGTTGCCCACTTGTAGGCCCCACTCACCTCCATACTGAGTTCAGGAGAGCTGGCCTGTCTCGAGGTTGAGGAAATGTTCTTAGAGGAGGAAATGGGTGTCACTAGCCCTTGCCTGCTGCAGAAGGTTTTCTCTGGGGATGATTAAGTCCTGGAAGATCCTTCCAAGAAAATGTACTGCAAGATTTCTTCTGAGACTTTATCCTTAAGAGAGTGCATCTAGGCACTGGCTTCATATTGCATTTATAGGAGCTGCTCATGCCCTCCGGGGCTGTGGTAAAGTCACTGGCTTGTGCTGTTCCAAGACTTGGCACCTTCTGTTTTTATATTTACCTTTTACATGCAAAACCTCTGCCATCTGCTTTTGGCTGCTTTGTTATGATACTTTGTCTTGTCTTATAAAGATTCTAACAGCAGAATGGAGTTCATGTGACCCATAGTGAATTCTTCCTGTGAACTCTGGTCCTTCACTCATCACTGGCTCTAGGCCCTTATCCTCCAAAAATTGCCAAACACATGTCCTTGATTTCAGCATCTACGCCTGTCCCACCTCTGAGATCAAGTCCTACTAGAGAGCCTGGGTTTTTGACTGTGTCTGGTACCAAAGCTTAATGGCAACCTCCAAGAGGGGACTTTCATCCTAGGGGTCCTGCGTTGAGTTCTTGCTTGCTTGTGTAGCTCTCCTGATATTCCCTCTGTTAGCAGCATGTACAGCTTTCATCTCATTTGTCTCACTTACATGATTTCTCTATTCTTCTCTGAGCCTCTTAAGTGAAAATGTGTGGACACAGCAACTGTTTTGCACTGCAGGTGTAATAAATAGTCTCTTGGAAATGACCTGAGCCCTTGTACCTGCCATCATCCCTCTCCTAGGCAAGCTTGTAGGCCATTCATTGTCCTAATCACACTACCACATAATTAGGTTGCACAGTTGGTTGGACTAGCTCTGTAGATTTGAGGTTGACTAGATTCCATTCACAGCAGCCTTGTACTAAATGCTGTGCTTGTGATGGACTGGAGTACCAAGAATGGCCAGGGAAACGGAGGCAGCAACAGAGCACATGACTCGAGCCTTTCCTATGGCGAAAGTCAGGTTCCCTGTTACTAAGAGGAAGAAAATTGCTATCACCCAGGCATAGTCAGCTTACATCTAGATCTCTTACCTTGTACAGTCTTGAACCCCTTGTCCTCAGCTTATATAGCCCACATATTCCACTTCTGTTTTTACCCAAAGGAAGGTTCGTTCATCATTTTTTAAATGATTTCTTTTAATTTTTTGAGATTATAATACATAGTTTTCACTTTCATTTTCCTCTCTCCAAACCTGCCCATATTCCTGTCCTTGTTCTCTTTGAAATTCATGACCTATTTTTTCATTTATTGCTGTTTTATGCACATGTGCATACACATATATAAACACACATACACACTACACTTCAAAAATACATGAATATACCTTGTTCAGTCTTTATAATGTTACTTGTATATACATATTTTCAGAGCTAATGATCTAGCTGCACTACAAACTAAGACGAAAATTGGTGGCTTTGAAATTCATATGTATAAATACAATAAAATATAACAGAGAAGTTTATGCATTTTCTTCAGATTAAGTTTATATGTTCTGCTGTGTCTTTTACCTACAAGCTTTGTGTTGTAAACTTGCAGCTGAGATTATTATGTGGTGTAGCATATACTATCCAACCCATTGTTTATACATAGTAGATGATAAATACATTGACCTGCATGGACTAAGAAAGGAATAAAATTTCCTTTGTATTTGTGCATTAAGAATTGCCAATTTTCAGCCCTCCTGAAGTTGAATGGATCGTGGAAACTAAACTTGACTGTTTTTTTTCTTCATGTACACTAAGTTGTAGAAACTTGCTTAAATAAATAGATAAATACATGAAATAAATGAAATAAAATGAAATGAAATAACCTTTCCTAAAATCAAGGACTTTCTATAATTATCGTGCTTTGAGAGACTCCACTTGTCTGACCCCTAATGACTCACAAGACTGTACTTTTTAAATGCATGACAGGACAGCTGCACACACTAAATTTGAAATTGCAGGGAATACCTCCAAACATTGCTGATTGGTCTTAGTAAGAGCAGAACTTTAGACTCATGGACATTTGAATAGAGTATTTGTTTACAGTGTCACATACCAAGGAAAGAACTTAGTAGAGAAACCATGGGTCACATACCAAGGAAAGAACTTAGTAGAGAAACCATGGGCTAGTTCTTAATGCTGACACTATCCACTACTCACAGAGTTTCCATCAGGTTGGAATTGCGTCACATCTGACATGCAAAGAATGCTACTTGCTCTCAGGTACAGATAGCTTTGTTTTCTCCTCAAGCTGAGTTCCAGTAAGTCTTCATGGAGGCCTTTTTCTTAACCAAGAACATAGGTTGAGTGGGGTACTTATGCTTGGGACTTACCTGAAGAGGTTGTGAATGCTACACGTATGATATGATACTTTGGAGACTTAAGAAATTCATTTTCCCTTCAGCTTGCACCATCCTAGGAAAACTGCTTTCTGGCTGTGTAGATACTTAGCCCGTGCCTCCTAGAAATTTTCAAATTATTAATTTCAATCTAAAGGTGTACTTTGAATGGTTCTCAAACAGTCTATCCCAGGACAGTTTGAATATTACTTGTGCAGCAGAGTCAGAATGGGTCTGGTTCGAAACAAGATGCTTTGTGAGCCCTGTGTGCTTTGTTTTGTGACGTCAACAATAATCACTTCCTGTCTTGCTGAAAGCAGATGCTTTGGTATAGCTTTTAAAGAGAGGGAGGGAGGAAGAAGGAAGAGAAGCGAGAGGCCAGTCTTCACCACACTCAGTGTGACCTCCCTCCACTGTGCTCCCACCTTTCACCATGTGCTCTGTTGCTAACACTGCCACCCTGGTGCCCTTGGCCTGACTTCTTACTACAGAGCAGCACCTGCAGCCACTGCACAGGCACTGCAGCCACTGCACAGGCACTGCAGCCACTGCACAGGCACTGCAGCCACTGCACAGGCACTGCACTGTAGGGCTCAGCCCAGGCCTGCCTGCCTTACTTGCTGCTCCTCTGTTCCCTTCCCTCCTCCTACTTCCCTTTCTCCCTCTGCCTCAATTTCAGTGTGAAGACCATTGCAGTTCCTTTGTGATTACGTCATAATCAGGCTTTCCTGATCTATTGAAAGGTTCATTATTGTAAGGTTCACTAAGAATCACTCATCTTAGAGTCACTTAACCTTCTCACACTTTAATGTAAAAAACACAAAACAAAAACAAGCTCAAAAAAATTTTAATTATAATGGAGATTTTGAGAAATCGTTGGTTGAAACTGATATACTTTTATTCTCAGCAATTTGTAACAAACATATATACTCAAAACCAAATAATTCTAGTATAAGTACTAAGTAGTTCAAAGGTACAGTAGGCAGAGATGTGTATTCATTTAGCTTTTATATAAATACATACATAAATAAATTGTAAAGCAGTCATGAAATCAAGCCTTTGGGCTTTATCTGCTGCCATTGTTCCCTGAAGCCCTCACCATGACTGCACCAATAAAGCCTTCCCTAAGTACATAAAGGCCCTGATCCTTAAGACTTTTATTGCCAACCACACATACAGAGCTGCAAATTGCCTTGTTTCAGATTTATTATGTATTACTCCAGAAATTCTATAAAGATCAAAAGAACTGATTACAATGTTGACCTTTGCATTAACTCATCTGAATTTAAATTCAAGTGTTTGATTTGGGAAAATAAGTCCATTTATCATAGGTCTGCTACTGAGGGGATTGTGCTGCACTGATTGGGAGTGCTGAGACCAAATTTATTTATTGAGCGTGGGCTCGAAAATTGTTTGTAGGACAAGAGGAACAAAAGTTTGACCTGCCATTGTATAGTACCAGGGGGATACTGTGGACATTACCCTTTTCAAACGCAGAGTACTTGGTCCAATTCAGTCTTGTTGATAGAGTCTTCTGGTATTAAATTCAGCAAATATATACTATTTTAATCACATAAAGCTTCCTGAACTTAAAATTAGCAACTCTTTTCTTACTAAAATAGACAGCCATTCCTTCCAGAGAAATCCTGTGCTCAGAAGATACTGGCATGCCCCCATCCTGAAGTTCACTTAATGCATTAACCTGAACTCAAACTTGCCGTGGTTTCGTTCTTTGACTTACTAGGAAACCAGTTGTAGCAGTACCTTGATGTGCAGAACTATGGACTCAATTAACTTTCACCTCCTGACTGCTGAGTTATGGATGCAGTATACACCCACCCCAAATTGCAAATCTTGTCCACAATAATATACCTCCCTGCCTTCCTTCAATACTTGTAGAGTGCTAGAGAGTGATTGGACAAAAGGAACAATAATGGCAGTCATCTCCACCATGTACACGTCTATCCCTAAATACCTGTGTTCTTTGATAGTGTAGAACATCCATAACCATGCAGTTAGATCTCAGCCCTGCTGCCTATAGTAATAATGGACATAACGTGGCCCAGGTAGCCTCAAGAGCCTATAGCTGGGGTAGAGGGGAAAACATATTCTGGCTTAAGATTTATATCCATCTCAATACTAGGGTTCAGCTCTCTGCTCTTCATAGTGATTAACCTCCCAACTGCAGCCATGGAAAGGCCAGGAGTATTTTCCATTTGCTAAGATTCACTGAGCAGAAGGGAAACAATTGCAGTATACCCTTGACATTTACAAGATATCTGCCCTGTGTCCTGTGTACATCTTAAACTAGGAAAAGAAACAAAGCATAGTGTTTTTCTCCCTTAGATTCTGTGAAGTATAATTAAAAAATATTTGGCCCTTTGGACTGTTTGTGGTGAGAGTGGGTGCATGCATGTAGTGGTCAGAAGTGTCAGTATCAGGTGTCCTCCATTGTTCTGGACCTTATGTTTTGAGAATTTGCTTCTCACTGGAGCTGAAGCTCACTCGTGGCCAAGGCTCAGGGAGCGCCAGGGTCCTCCTGTTTCTGCCTTCTCAGCACTAGGGTTGCAGATGTGCACCTTCACAGCTGGCGTTTCATGTGGGTGCTGGGGATCCATATGCAAAGAGTTTTTGATTGCATATCAAGTGCTTTACCCACTGTCCTTTCCCCATCCCTTTTCAGACCATTAATGATTCTGCAAACATAGGACTGAACAATTTGTAGAGCTGATAAAATTAAATTCTGCCATGAAAATAAAGGAAAATAAACCACATGACATCACTTTAGTACTATTCACCCATGGTGTGAGAGTTTGCAAACCCTACATGACATGGATAGAGCTGCAAGTGGATGTCAGAGTGTTGGGTTGGCATCTCTAGTTTGATTGTCATGGGCTCACTCTGTGTTCCTGACACAGGAGTGATTTTAGCAGCTCCTTCCAGGTACTTCGATAACTGTTTTTGCAGGACATTGTAATTTCAAAGAAATTTTAGAAACAGAAGGAAATGAACCAAAAATTAGCCTTTCCTGTTTTGAGATCTCCATGAACTCATGTGAGTGAGGCAAATCAGTTCGTTTTAATATGGAAAGATGGGGCTGAGATAAAGGTTTTGTGTGTGCGTCATTGTCATGCAGTCTGGAAAGATCCAGTGTCTGCAATTGAAAGATAAACGTTTGTAACCCTGAGTAGTATTGCCTGCGTGTCAGTAAAATCTACTTAGAAATCTGGAAGAGAAGCTTCTGAATTCTTTTGAAATTGACAAAAATTGATTAGCAGGAAGAAATCCTTGAAGGAAGGAATCTCTGCAGCGTTGTCAATACAAATTTCTCAATATTATCCAAATTATTGGGTTACTGGAGGATATAGTTACCAGATGAAATATTTCACCTTTTCTTATTTAGTTGAAATAGGCATTGTGTCTGAGTGCCTTGATGTTCTTTGATGAGTTAGATTCTTTCATTGCACTCTTCTTATCATAAAAGTTGGATTATGTTTTAATTCTTGAGCAGCATCAGGTAAGTAGTGGGAGAGTCAGATTTTTACAGACAGAATGCCTGCTGTCAGTGTGAGGAGGTAGCCTTTGTGCGCTTTGTCCGTCTCAGCTCCCTCAGCTACTTAACTTCAACTCCACAAGTATTTCCAATGCCTACTATGTGCAGATGTTGTCTTTATAACTTTGGCAGAAAAAATTAACTGAAACAGGTACCGTGGCAAAGCTGAGTAGACATCTACATAATCCATTGTTGTCAGTAATGGGATGAAAGAGGTGTGAAGGGATTCAGAGGAAGGAAGAGGACAAAGGAATCCTTTCATTTCTGAGCTATATGAAAATGATGTTCAAACTCAACACATGATAAGGTGTTTTTGATGTTTTAGAGAAAATACTGGTTTTTAATTTTTTATTTACATTTAAAAATTGAGGTCTGAAGATTAAAAGTGACGTGTAGCTTATTCCTCTTGATTTCTATGAACTAGTTATTGATTAAGGATTTAGTGTACTCATAGTAGTTACCACCTGGATAAAACCTTCCTAATAAGTAGAAAGTAAGCAGTTAACATCAAAATCATATAATGTTCACCTAATCATAGCCAGGTTCCAAAGGAGTCAAAGCCAAATATGGGCTGATGTTAATGGAGACTACACCAGGAAAGAAATCAGAAATCTACTCTCATGCTTGGATAGATGGGAAGTAGCTGAGGTGCTGCAAGCCCAGAAGGAAGCCTGAGAGGGCAATGGACGTGAACTTGAGGCACGATGACAGCTCCAGCACAGAGGTTTTGAGGAAGCATCCACGTGTGTTTCAGCATGTGTGCCTTACAGAAAACCTGTGAGGTCAGCATTAGGGACTCTCATAGCTGGGCTGCACAGTCACTGGAAGAGCCACATGGCATCATCTCAAGCTGTGTTGGGTGCATACCTCTAGTTTTAGCTGCTTAAGAAGCTGAAGCTGGAAAATTTCTTAAGCTCAGGAGTTGAGTTGGCCAGGGAAACATAGCAAGGCTCCTCCCATCACAACCAAATGGAAAGAATAAAGATAAAAATGAGAAACAGCTTCATCACATAAGAAAGAATTTACTTGTTCTTCCCACTGAGTAGTAACTTAGATGATTCACAAATTTTCTTACATGTGAGACTAGGGAAAAGCTGACCAATGCTGAAAACTAAGTAAACAAGTGAAGATAAATTCTTAAATTAAATTAAAACTTCTACTTAAAGCAAAGAAGCTCGTCTGCGAGAGACTGTAATGAGCTTATTTGGGTAGAAGAGATAGAAGGTTAATAGATTGTGTGAGAGAAGGGTGCTACGACTAGTTACTGTGTTGATGATGGCTGAAGCTGGACATCAGTGCACATTGCAGGGTTTGGTGGAGCAAAGGGTGGAAGGCAGAGTTCCCAGTGGAAGAGATACATAAGTTTGTAGGCATCATGTCTTACTGCCTAGTAAGTTTTTTTCATTTTTGTTTTTAATATATGTTGAGGGTCTAGGGACATAGCTCAGTCACTAAAGCGTGTGTCATGTGAGAAGGAAGTTCTAGGTTGAATCTCCAGCACCTATGTAAAAAGCTGGGCCTGTGATCTCAACAGAGTGCTAGAAGCTTTGCTGGCTAGCCAGCTAAGATTAATAATAACTCACAGGACCCAGTGAGAGATCCTGCCTCCAAAACTTAAAGTAGGTGACTCCTGAATAAGTTCTGGGCTCCACAGGCACAATCATAAATGTATGTATATCCATACACATGAGCAGTCACATACACCTCTACACACCCCCCCACGGGAATATTTTTTTATGTTTCCCTATGAATATGAATTTTATGCCCATTGTAAATGAGAGAGCTTTCTTTATACACAGTGACAAACATAGCACTTTGAAATTTTGCTTATATTTTAAGGAATCAAAAAATATTAGCTGAACAAAGTTCTACTGAGTTTGCATTAAAAGCGCTCAAAAAAAGAAAGAAAATGTAAGTTTCAGAGATGAAAGATGTGACTGGGGAGAAACAGGGTGAGTAAAGTGAAGAGGACTAGAACTCCACCGGAAGTGTTTGAAGGCCACAGTCGGGTAGGTAATGGAGCAGGGCCATGGTAGAGTTTGTGGTAGGCTGGTTACTCCCTTTTTATCGGCATTTAGTTCCAATTCTGAGTCCGCTGAGTTCTTGCCTACAACTCAAATCAGTCATCCATTGGACCATTCAACAAATGCTATAGGCATTGTGTGTGTGTGTGTGTGTGTGTGTGTGTGTGTGTGTGTAGGGAATCATTTGAACAGTCTTAACTTCTGGCTTCAACTTAAACTCCTACAAAAAGCTAAGAAAGTTCTAACTCACTTCTTGATGGACTGATTTCCTGTCAGCTTACTGACCTAACTAGAGCTGAGCAATAGATACTTAACATTGCGATAACATCTGGTGTGGAAGTGTTTAAATCAAGTGATTCGAACTAAAACCTAACAAGGAGTCATCTTAGCAATTAAATCGAAAGTGAAGTGTCAGGCTAGTTGGTAAAGCAAATTGGGGCTCTAGGAGCTAGGCTTGCTCCTTCTAACCTAGCTGGGGTGGTTTGGATGAGATGTCCCCCAGTCTCAGTCATATGAACACTGGCCTCAGTTGTGGCAGCTGAATGGGGAGATTTGGGAATTGTGGCCTTGTTCTGTGGGCTCTGAGATTTTAAAGACTTGGCATTTCCAGTTGCTCTCTTTGCTTGGTGCTTGTGCCACAAATGTGAGTTCTCAGCTTTTGTTCCTGCTGCTATGCCTACTGCCTCCTACCATCATAGACTCTAACTCTCTGAAACCATAAGCTCAAGTAAATGTGGTGGTATTGTGTTCCCCGAAATAAACTTATCTGAGGTCCGAGAACAGGACCGCCACACTATTAAACATGAGCATAGGCAGTGGTAGCACACACCTTTAATCCCAGCACTGGGGAGGGTGTGAGTTCAAGGCCACATTAGAAACAGCTAGGTATGGTGACTCACACCTTTAATCCCAGAAAGAGAGCCTTTAATTCCAGGGAGTGATGGCAGAGAACAGAAAGATATATAAGGTGTGAAAACCAGACACCAGAGTTAGTTAAGCATTTGGCTGGTTAAGCATTTAGGCTTTGGAGCAAACAGTTCAGCTGAGAGCCATTGGGATGAGGACACAGAAGCTTGTAGTCTGAGGAAACAAGACCAGCTGATGAACTGGTGAGGTGAAGAAACTGTGACTTGTTCTGCTTCTCTGATCTTCCAGCAGTCACCCCAATAACTGGCCTCAGGTTTGATTTTTATTAATAAGTACCTTTATGATTTGCTACAAGTAAACCCTTGTATAAGTTGCCTTTGTTGTGGTGTTTTGTCACAGCAATAGAAAATAGTGTCCAATACACCAGTGTTGGTTGAGGCCTTACTATTCGTTGTCATTTTCCTAAGAACTTGTATATAATAAATAACAACCATCATACAACATCAGGAACAGTCTCTGCTGTCAATTGATGTGTGTTTATAAGGGGAGTGAGTGGAATAACAAGAACGCTAAAATGTGGCAAAGCATGTGTTGGAACAAGACAGTTTGACTTTAAAGTCTACACCAAGTACCAGTCACATTATGTCAAGTTGAGTTTTGTGATAGTTTCAGGCATCTTCTGTACCCTAAACTGAATATAAGCTAGTGCTTTATAGTTAATGCTGTAATAAATCAAAGCATATATTGCACACAATTATATGCCATAAAAGAGCAAAAGCGTCTATATTTAGAGATAATTGCTGCTTAGTCCAGGTGGTGGTGGGTGCAGAATGTCCCAGCGTCTCCTTTATTCTCTTAGATATCTTATTTCAAAACTAAAGCAAAACTCACTGTCCATGCTTTAACAGATCAAAGCGGGGAGTTTAAAACAGAGTTCAGTCCTGGTGCAGACAGGACATCCTAGCACTTGAGAATTAAGACAGAAGGATTCCAAGCTCAAGGCCAGCCTAGAGATGATAACAGCAAGACTTTTTCTCAAAAAAAAAAAAAAAAAAAAAAGAAAAATAAAGAAACAAAACAGGAAATAAGCATGTTGATAAATATATATATATACTCAAAAGATTGAGACAGGATGATTACCATGAATTCAAACCACTTTGGGATTCACAACAGAAAACTCTATCTCAAAACTCAAAAATAAATAAAAAAGAGGAGAATTTCATTTTGAATATGGAGTGTGGCTGTGTTTCAAATTGAAAGTGAACTGAACAATCAAGGCCCTGTTCAATAATAAGATGGGAGATTTTTAGTGATGAACTAGGACTTAATGCAGTTGATAATGTCTTCGAATGGTGGCATTGGATTGTGAGTTAAGAATTGAATACTGCTTGCTGGAATGTCACTCGAGCTCCAGGGAACCTTCTGTCCCTACCTTGCCCCAGCCCTGAGGTTACATAAGTTCATAGCACTGCACCAGGCTTACATGGATGCCAGGGATCTAAACTGAGGTCTCATGCTTGCAGGGTATGCCCTTATCTGCTACCACATTTCCCATCGCTGCTATTTCTAAGATGGTTTTCAAAAGCCTTCTAACCTCTGTCCACCCCCCCAGACCATAGATTTTTCAAGTTTAGAAAATAGCTTTTACAGTGACCATATATACTCTTGATGCCAGTGCTTAAGCTTAGAAGCCCTTACAGACACATCTGAAGATAATGCTTCACTAATTATCTAGATGTTCTCCAGTCTGCTCATGTTAAGATCCACAATTACCCATCACAAGGAGCTCCACATTTCTACACTAAAATAGGGGCTCTCTGTGTACTGGTCCTGAGAGACTTAGGGTAAGTTATTGTAACCTGTGTAGGCTTCATTGATGAAAATGTATGCTCATTTCTGGAATCCCACAGAGCAATGAGAATAGATATTTTATATTGAGCTTCCTAAAGTTCTTCCCATCTAGAATGTGCTCAGACTTTGTACAAATCAGTAATAGTGACCTTGATACTAAGTACATGCCAGGTTAGGCACAAGGATGTCAGAAAACAGCTGAACGAGTGTTTCTGAACTTGGAGATGCTCGTAGCTAGCTGGGCTGCTTGGCATTCTGTGTGTGTACCCAGTCAAGCAGAGTGAGGGTGCATAGACATTGTGTCACTACTTCAGAAAGACTACGACAGAAGCTGTTTGGTGTCCCAAGTTTGGTTTAATGTTCCCGGAGCCAACAGTTGACACTGATGAGAAAATTCAGATCATCGGAGCTGCCCAGGTTCCTAGCTGTGTGGCGCTTAACTGGCACAACTCTCTTAGGAGTGGCTTCTGCCATAATAGATTTCGGGTTTTTGACATCCCATCCTATTTGCAGTTTATACCACTGCTTGATGGCATCATTTCTGTCTGTGAATTATTTTGAGCAGTGTGCTGCCTAGAAAGGTAATTCAGCAATCTCTCCTCTATATTATTTTTCTCTATAACTTTAACCAACTTATAGATAAAAGTGTTTAGGAATTCATTTTAAATGGCTATAGCATCTCTTTCACTTGTATTTTAAAATTTATGAATACTTTATTTAAAAGAAATGGTAAATTCATTTACTGGGTTTATTCTCTGCCTCTTTCCTAATCTACATTTTTACAAGACTGAAATTTGAATGTTTGTAATTGTACAGAGGGCAACTAAGACAGCATTCCTGAAGTGTACACAGCTGCTGTATTTAAACTGTTGTGAAGTATCTGCATGTCTGTTGAACACTAGAACCACCTCAGAAGGGTACCTTTAACTGGTGTAGGACATGGTTCAGTGTAAACAAATATATTAAATCCTGATGACTATTAAATGGCAGATTTGACAGTCCTCTTGAAAACTAGGCATTATTGTAGAGAAATAAGCATATATATATATAATTCTAACATGAGACAGTCGGGTGAGCAATGTAAGAAAATCTCGAAGGAAGTCAAAGTGGAGAGAGAGTACTGGTGCTGCATATAGACTTGACACTTCACAACTTCGTACTGTATGCCATCAGGGAAAAAGCGCACAGTGCATCTGGAGGAGAAGGTGCACTCCTGCTACTCCAGCCAGTGCCCAGTTGGTCTGCTGGTTTCTTCCAGAACCTAATAATTGGCTAAGCAAAAAGCAGCTGTAAAATATGCAACTCAGAGACCAATGAGGTAGATAGGACACTCCTGTTTTATTTAAGCTGGTGACCTTTCCACTAACTGGAAAGCATCCAACTCACTCATCAGCCATTATTCTCAGTAATAGTGTGTTCATGGGAATTGGTTGGTTTTGTGGTTCAGACAGGAAGGTGTAAGATGTTCATTTTCAAAGTAACTGTTCTTTAAAATTAGTGTGTTGTTGGGTGGTGGTGGTACACAGCTTTAACCCCAGCACTCAGGAGGCAGAGGCAAGCAGATCTCTGTAAGTTCAAGGCCAGCCTGGCCTACAAAGTGAGTTCTAGGACAGCTAAGGCTACACAAAGAAACCTTGTTTCCTAAAACAAAACAAAACAACAAGGAAATTAGTGTGTTTTGTGAAGTAAATACATATCTGCATTTCTCATATGCTCATTAATATTTCATCAGCGCTGACTGCTGTTGGTGCCCATGACACTCAACTCTGATGTCCACTGTTCTTGCTTGCTGTCCATTCGTTCTATTGCTCTTTATTCTTGCTCTGTCTGCTTTAACACTTCTTGTCTCCTCTCCTATCCACATAGTGTCTTCATCAAACTGGGAAACAACACAAATAACGACCACTCACAGATGGGTCTATGTTATGTGATACCATAGGATAGCCTCCCTCGTGTTACAGCTGAGGGAACTGGGACAACATGAAAGCTACTGGATGGAAGAGTAGATTTACATCCTGTGGGCCGGCTTCCTAGCCCACACTTGAGTGAAATCACATTACACTGGAGGATCCATGCTGATGAAATAAATGCAGTCTCCTCATTTCATTGAACTGTGGTGGTGGTGTGTATGCCACTGTGGCCATTGTTGGAGAGCTCAGCTAGAATTGCTTTGTTTCTAGATGCATAGCACATTCACATCTCCTTTGTGGTTAAATTAATAAGCTGTGGATGGGAAAATGTAACGTATGAAAGGTGAAATTTTCGTGTGAAAACACTGAAAATGGTGCCCACTGCTTTGTGTGTGGACTCCATAGGAAGACACCATCCATCCTTATGTTAAGTTGCTCTTTCACTGTATGTCCTAATGAACTGTTGCTGCATTGGAAGTTTAGTGGAGCCTTTTGAGGTACCATGCTAGAACACAGTCACACATGGATTCCAGCTGTTTGCTATGATTGCATCACACTTGCCATGTTCCAAGACTGCTTATTTCGAACCCTCATTAGGAGTAGAGATTTCCTAGATCAGATCACATGTTCAACACAGGCCTTCAGGAACCAGCGGTATTGTCCTTCTAGCTTCTACAAGTGCGTTATTTGTACTTTGGTTTCTCACCAGGCAAGGGCCTAGCTCAAGTGTGGGATCTCTCGTAGAGACATGCCGTGTCTGCACTTGTGCCTTCATACTTGATCCTTCCAACCCCCTTGATTAGAGGAGACAGGAGGACATTTAGACTGTTGGCTCTGCCTTCCTCCTCCTGTTTCAGCCTAGTTCTCCAGGCTTCACAGGTGCCAAAACAGACAGATGGGAAAGGAATTTCCTTGTAATGTTGTGTGCAAAGGAACCTGGACTCTACATCTCCTCTGGGTGGAGGAGCTAGAAAGCAGCTAGGAGTGAGGATTTATTGAAGACCGAAATATGAAAATTTAAAGTGCGAAAACCTGTTTTCCTTTTTAGTTTTGACTTGGCCAACCTTAGTGGAGTAATGGCAGTATCAGCCAGGTGACATGTATTCAAGCTTAGCTTTGAAAGACTTGAACATAAATCTTACGTAGGATGAGCAATGTTCTTAGACTTCTGAGCCTTTGATACTTGTCTCATCTGTTTGCCATGGCTTTCTAGTAAGGGTTGTTTCCTCATTGCAATATACAGCTCCTTGTATCTGTATCACTTTACATTCTTCTATCACATAAGGTTTGTCTCAGCTCTCTCAGATTCTGTGTTGATTAAAACAAACAAACAAACAAACAAAAACTAGCATTTCCCAGCTTGGGCTTTATCAGAAAGCCTTTTACAGTGTGTCTGGCTTGGTAGTCAGTGGGTTGCTGTTGATGTTGTGCATTTTAAGTTTGCAGATGCTGAGCAAGCAGGGTTTGTATTATACAATTCCTTAGACTCTTCCATAATCCCCAGGACAGTGCTGGATGTAGAGGAAGGTGTTCCCCTCTCTCTTAGTAGTAGGAACTGAGCATTTGAAAAGCCAGTTTTCTAAGATGGAAGGTAGAACAGGATAGGTAGTGCAGTTTCTTACTGTCAATTAAGGAATGAACTTAGTGCAAGCAACAGGATATACAAAATCAGTTTCTTGACCTAGAGGGTTTGGTTTCTGCCCTGAATTCTTGGAAGGCATAATTAGATGGTGTGATTTATTCGGGTGAAGAAACCAGGCTTAGAAAGCCTTTGGTTCTTTCAGTCTTTCACTCCTAGTTAAAAATGGACATGGGTATGTGGCACGCACAGCTGAACATGTGCCACTTAAGTCCTTTCACAGGCTGCTAAGTGGCCAGAACTTACAGGTGACTACCTCCAGCTTCCTGACTGCAACTCAAGTTGAAATAGATAATTTACCTACATTCACTTAGACCTCAGTCTAACATAGAGTATTGTAGAAACATGAGTTTGTGACCATGTGACTACTTCTTTGAAATAGACATTGGCTGAAAGATGTTAAGTTACAAGTTCTATTGGGGATTTTTCTTGGGATCCACTGAGTGTGCAATATACTGAGACCATAATCTCAGTCTCTAGTCACTGAACTCTGCTTCTTTGATAATTTACCCATTCCCTCATTTATATCTTGAAGAGTAGGTTGCACATGTTTGTACTTGTGACCTTCCCCCTTTCTCTGAGGCCAAAATTGTATACTTTAGTTATGGGAAGTTTAAGTTCTGCCCCAGTGCAGGTTTCCAGACTGGCCTGCACCACAGAACTGACGTTGGTTCGGTTGAGCAGCCCGCAGAGTGTACTATTTTTAATGGTTTTCTTTGCTAAATGTATACTGGCTTAAAAATGCAGATGCCATCTGTATTGTCTTTATGGATTACTATGAATTTTTCCTTGAGATTCTTAGAAACCTCTTTTAAGTATTGAGAATGGCTGTAACCTTTTCTCCTTGATTTAAGATTCCACACAACACCATTGCCCTTGTAGGGAAGTAACAAGTTGGCTACCTTATCAAGACATTTTGAAAAACCACAGTGGAAGCAAGGCATGATGCAATCTGGAAATGTGAATGAGCAGCAGATAATGATGTAATGTATTATCTAATGTGCATGGAAAATACTGAAGTGTTTTTGGCCATGCGATTCTTGAGTGTAAAAATAATTTTTACCTAAGCACATGAAAATCTTCCTGGTTGCCTTATATTCTTGGATACAATAGTATTTAATGTACATATAGAATTTTGGTGCAAAAAACTGTCTTAATAATTTATGTCCTAAGATGTGTGCTAAATCCTGTTACCCTCAAATGTAGCCCTCATCCTCTTCTACAGCTAAATATATGTACATATATGGAAAAAGTTTCACGTGTACCAAGTTCTGCAGTACCAAATATATATACATGTCTGACATATATATGAACAAAAAGTTCCACATGTACCAAGCTCTCCCTAGAAAACTATTGGCTGTCACTTTTACTTTCTAAATACTATCCTTTATATAATTTACTATACAAATGAATCCATAAGGACAAGATGCTTTTTTGGATTCTGTGTTTCATATATGTATATAAAACTGTTCTGAAAGTCACTCACATAGTATGCACACACACATACACAAATATATATATGACTTTCAGTACAATTGTGTCGGGAAGGAAAGGAAATGTTTTAATTTTTCTTTATTTAAATTGCTTTGTGGTAGTTGAATGTTGTTTTAAAGAGGAGTTTGAGTGTCCGGGGAGATAATAGCATTTCTTTATACAAATACTTGTGTGAGCTCCAGTATGTGCTGTGTATTTCAAGCTAATAACCAGGGCTTACAGTGGGTCATTGGGTCATATCCCAGTGGTATCCAGTGAGATGGAAGGTTATCTTCTGTGTCAGTCAGGTAACCCTGTGAACACTTTTGAGCAGGTAAGATAATGGCACTGAATTTTGAAGAGAGGGTTGAAATATATTGGAATATTGTGACATGTAAGAACAATAACTTTAAAAATAAATGTAGCTGCTCTTTGACGTCCTTACATGTATTTGACAGTGTCCTCATTTAAACAATATAGTTCATGCTTAAGTTGATATATTAAAAAGTAATTCTCTCATGCATGAGAGGCATATAGGAAACTGATGAGCACAATTAAATCTCAGACAGATGTATATGTATGTATGTATATGTATGTGTGTATGTATGGGGTGTAGCAGGTAGGTAGACAGACAGATGTAAAAAACGGTCAAACAACACATGAAACATATTTTTTTTCTCCATCTGAGATTCTGAATTGACATTTCCTAATAGCACTAGTAAGAATTTAACCCTTTCAAGCTGCAGAGATGACTCAGAGGTTAAGAACAATGGCTTCTCTTCCAGCAGACCAATCCCCAGCACCCTAATGGCAGCTCACAGTCCCAGGGGATCTGACATCTTCTAGCTTTCCTGGCACTAGGCACACATGTAGTGCACAGACATGCATGCAGGTAAAACATCTATATACATAAGTAATTGAGTAAAAAATAATTTAGCCTGTTTTTTAAAATTCATCTATTTATTTTATATCCCAGCTACAGCCCCCCATTCTTCTCCTCCCAGTCCCTCTCCCCCATTCCTCCTCTTCCATCTCCACCCAGGAAAGGGCAGGTCTCCTATGAGTATCAATAAAACATGGCATATCAAGTTGTAGTAAAACTAAGCACCTCCCCATGTATTAAGGCTGTGTTTAGCCATTTTTTAATTTGTATTAAGTTTTGAAAATGAAAATACTTTGACCCAAACATAATCTTGGTGATAATACTTTTAAAATTTCCTTTTTTTACTGTGTTTCTAATATTGTATGTATTTAAAGATTCATTTATCTTTATATATTTGTCTGCATGATTGTACATGTCTGGTGCCCTCAGAGGCCATAAGAGAGCATCAAATTTCCTGGATCTGGACTGACAGGTAATTGTAAGAAGCTATGTGAATGCTGAAGGTGGAACCCAGGTCCTCTGCAAGAGCAACAGATGCTCTCAACTGCTGAGCCATCTCTCCAGCCCTCTAGCATAGTATTTTTATAAACCATTACACAAAATGTCAAACCATTCTTTCTAAATTGAAAACGATGTCAAAGAATTTTAGTTCTGTCTTTCTTTGTATGTGCCTACAAGATAATTTTGTAAGCGCAGTATTTTGAGCAGAGATGTGTTTTCTCTGTATGCGTATGTTTTTAAAAATGAGCCATAAAAAAAACATTAATTTGGATTGAATAAGAAAGTGAATATTTATGGCATATAAATTTCAGTTTTGGAAGAATGTGTAAATTCTCAGTATAATTTCAGTGAGCTGAATTTTATGAAATCTTAAAGCGTCATGCCATCCTGAGGACATCTCTGGTCCATCTGCATCTAATCGTAAGCATAGCGCCATTTACGGAGTTTACATTACCATATGTTGTCTTCTTCCTATTGAAACCCAGAATATGACAAGCTGGATATATGAAGGATTTCAGAAGCCCCTGGTCAGCCAGTAGAGGCCACTCCTAGCTTGCTGAAACTGGATGGAAAGTGAAACTCCATCATAGCCCTGTTGAGCATCATTCAGAGCTGCTTAAAGTTTAGATTGTATTCAGAAAAACATTTCCATAAATAAACCAGTATGAAAGCAGTTACCATTGTGCCTCTTACTTATGCAGTCATGAATCTTTTCTGTTGAAGCACTGAGTAATTACTATTAGTAATATAGAAATATAAACTGTTAGTAATCATACCAGAAACATGAATCTATGCATTTATTCATTATAATGGTTAATATTCTAATAGGCAAGTAATTCTAAATTGCTATTCATACAGACCATATATTAACTGGGAAAAACTGCAGTGGAGATTTTAAATCATTACATCATATAGTTTAGTCATATGTTGGTGTATTTGTGTGTAGATAGATAGATAGATAGATAGATAGATAGATAGATGGATGAGAGTGTGTGTATATTACGTATGTATATATATTTATGGTTTAGGATAATTTTTTCTTGTGACAGCTCTTAGAAAAATGTGTCTGTAGTTGTTGGAGACGTGCTTTAGTGACTTCCATGTTGAATGAAGCCTGTGTGTTCCTCCAGTGCTCACTGGGAGGCTGGAGCTCTGCGGTTCCTCATTCCCTCAGACTGCCAATCAGAACTGAAAGGAAAGCTCATAATTTTATGTGATTTATTTTCCCAGCTTTTGTTTTTTAAAACACTTTTATTGCATTTAGGTTTATACTTGGTTTTGAAAAAGAAAAAAGAAAAAGCAAGCAAAACAGTACATGCCCTAATTTTTCTTCAGGTTTCCTATCATGTTCTCATCACAGAGTAGTTGCATCAGTGCGGCTGTTAAAAAAGTTGTACTATTTGCTGTCGCCATCACAACCTGGTCTGTGTGCCTGCATCTCTACCAGAGCTGCTGAGCCCCTCTCGCTTTATGTGGCCTAGAATCTCTGGAGGGGGTGGTCCCTGCCTGTACTTGGGTTTATCATCATGGGCTGAAAGCTTTTCAAGAGTGTTTTTCATCCAGAGTGCCATCTTCTGTGGGAAACCCCACCTGAGAAAACTTGCTGTGTTGTCTCCCTGCAGGAGGAAAGTGCTCAGTGGTTAGCAGAGCACCTCAGGTTCAGTCCATCCCTGGCCAGTTTCTAGTCTAGAGTATGTGCCCCGACCTCAGCAGATATTAATTTCCCCATCTGTCATCTGAGAATGCCTCTTTGTTCTTGAAGCCTCTTATTTATGAAACATCCTATAAAAGCAGGCAAGATCTATAAAGAATGGGAGTGTCATTGTCATTAATAACAATAGGAGTATTGCTGTACTAGTTCTTGATGCCTCATACTTCTACCGTGGTAGACAGCTCTCTTGGTTCTTGCCCCCTCGTGAGAAAGAATTCAACAAAACATGAAGAAAAAGGCAGTCAGTGAGATGTATTAAAGAAAAGGTAGACATACTCATAATTTGAGCTGTCATCCAGAGAGTCCAGGGCTTTTCCTTTTTAATCTATCCTTATCTACCTGATTTTCTCCATGTCTCCTAATTGATGGGGTAACATGTATCCCCCTTCCCAGGTCCTCTTAGAACCTGTTTAACCCAGTTCTTTGCTCCCTTTTGAGAGTTACTTATGGTCTCTTGGCTGATTGCATAACTACTTGCCTTCTGTCTGTCTTCTACTTCAAAGTTTTTCACGATTTTATTAGTTTGTCAATTCTTTAATTAATGCTTCCAAAAACTTTCACTCTTCATAGTGAAACTCACTGCTCCAGTGGGAAACCTTTCATTCTGACTGACAGGTAAAATTATCAAAGCCACTCATTTAATTTGATAAAGTTATGGATACATTTCGCTAATAGTGACATCAGCGGTAGCTTTGCTGCTAAGATCAAGCTTTTTGTGAGTGTGGTGTTTTTAAAGATATAGATGAAGGGAGCCTGATATATATTTCTATACTATTAACAGGTTGAAAAGAATTCCAAAACTTTGGTCTGTGGAGGTAGCTATGTCAATAAAGTGATTGTAAGCATGGGTTGGGTCCCTAGAACCCAGGTAGAAAAGACTGGATGTGGTGGAGCACACTATAGTCCCAGTGCTTGTAGATGGAGTCATCATGATGCCTGGTGCTTGCCATGCTAATTGCAGACCCATGAAAGACCCTATCTCAAAGATGGGTAGTGCCTCAGGAGCAACACACAAGATTGCCCTCCAGCCTCCACATACATGTATGTACACCTATACAACACAGAGACAAAAATCCCAAGCTTTGGGGCATTTTCTTAGTTGGAAAACTAAGATACTGTATGAATTGAATGGTGTGATAATTTGGTGTTTGAAAGTTATTGTATTAATTTAATGGTATAATAATTCAGTGTTTGAAATCTCAGGTAATCCAGTCGTCCTCAGAAATAGACTGTTTGTTTTTGAACATTCATTCTTTCTAGAGGACATTGTCTAAAGCTAAACATCCTGCTGGGTGAGGCCTCACAGTGACCATCCTGAAGCACCTGTCATACACCATGTATTCCTATGTGTCTATTCTTGGACATCTGACATCCAGGGAAACTTACCTGATCCACTTTCCAACTGCATATTTTACTTTCATAGACACCCAGGAAAAGAAAATAATTAATTCTGTTATTATTTACTGACTATCCTCACTCTTTAAAAAATATGTATATGTATTATGAATTTCACATATATGTGCACATGTGGATGCATGTACATGCAGAGGATGGCATTGGATCCACAGAAGCTGGAGTTACAGTTGATTGTGTACCAACCTATGTGTGCTGGGAACCAATTCTGAGTCCTCTTGAGCAAGAAGTCCTCTAACCACTGGGCCATCTTTCCAGTCTGCTGGTTATTTCTATTCTTAAGGAAGAAAATAACAGTTAGGCTTGGATTGTAATTCAAGACTTATAAGACTTTATCCTGGTGATATTATAACAAAAATCACCCAGTTGAAAGGGAACTGTACAGTGCTTATCATATAGTCAATGTAAGCATAATTCTGTATAAATGCTAGGTTGCTTCTAAGTGATTGTTCATTTCTATGAAGCTTGCCTTGATACTGGCTGTGCTATTGTGTTTAGGGCAGTCAGTGGCTGCTGCATGCAGTCTGTGTTTCCTAGGGAGGCAGGGAACACAGATGAAGAGGACAGCATCTGAAGCGGGTTCACATTCGCTTCCTTCTTCCTGGCTCATGGAGCCAGGGCCGGCTATGGAATGGGAACATAGCAGTGGTTCGGAAAGTTAAATTTAGCAAGTTGCTAAGTTGGATGGAGCCGGGCTTAAATTGTATACAGCTACCTTCCTGGAGGGGCTGTTTTCCCGCTTTATTCCTTTAAACCAGATGGCTGTGTGTTTCCCTTTACTCTAGAGTTATCAGTAGAATGCACACTTTTATGGGTTTAACAAGTTGTCCCACAGTAATTTTTACTTTTTTTTGCATGTTTTTTAAGCGTAATTGTAACCTTTATTTTCCTTAACCTGTGTCTCTGCCCACATAGACTGTACCTCTGAATTGTGGCCAGTCTGTAATATTGCGAGTGTGAGTAGCATAGTAAAGTATATTGCTCACCCTGTCTAACTTGTAGCAAAGCTCTGAGAAAGCAGCAGTGTCAACACAGATGCCTCACTTGGCTGCCGTGCTCTGAGAGCCTCTATGGGTGGAAATGTAATAACCTCTATGGGCTGGCTTTACAGAGTATTATTTCCTCGGCGTTTTTTAAAACTGAAGGTAACTCTGTACACAGAAGCCAGAAGCAGTTTCCTTCTGTTTTTGTTGTTGCTGTTTGTTCATTTGGTTGGTTGTTTTTCATTTTCTGTTTGTTTGTTTGTTTTGTTTTGCTTTTTGCCCCTGTCCTCCTGTCCCCCCAGCTCTTGCTTCCCATGCCCCAAATTCAAAGTCCTATTTGGAAACTTGTCTTTGTTGGGTGGTTTTCCTTAATGCCTGTCCCATGTATTTGAGTTACATGTTAGTTGAGCATAGTTGAGGCCTTCATACAGAGCCTGCTTGACTATAAAGGCTTACTTCTCTCCTCAATGCCCTCAAATTAATCATTATCCTGAGAAAAGAGGAAACTCTTGCATCTGGACAAACTGGCAGGCAGTTCAGGCCTTGCCTCCCTCCAGCCTGGAGGCTACAGGGCTTTGACTAGCCAGGCCTCACCAAATTGAAAAGCCCTCTTGAATGGCAGCCTGCCACAGTTGGTATTTGTCAGTGTGGGCACTGAGGCAGGAGAGTGAGCACAGGGGTGATGTGAGGCTTGCTGGAGGGGAGAACAAAGCTGCTGGGTCCAACCCTGCTGTCAGGGCGGGACTGCATCCTTTGCGAGTCTTGAAAACAGACGCCCTGAGTAGTGTGCCATCACACTGGGTAGCCCCGTCCCAGCCTCACAAACTATGTCTCAACTCAGTGTCTGATTCAGGGAGGGCTATGTCAGCTGGGTCATGGGGACTGTGGTAGGTTTGCCAATGGGCAAATGAAAAGCAACTGTTCTGCTTGTCTCTGACTGAAGACCACCAGTCATTCTGTTAGACGTCGTGATGGAGAAGAACAAGACCGGGTTCCAAATGTGTCTGTTAACCTGAGAGGACATGTGCTCCCCACAGGGCCGCTTGCCTGCACTTGCATTCTGTCTGCAGTTGTTATCTTGCGCAGTTGTGGCCATGTGTTCATGTCTCGTACCACAGTGTTCTCTGAGGTCAGTAACACAGCTGCAAACAAGAGAAGCAAAAGCTGAGACCACCATAGACGTTAGAGTCTATGGGAACCATCTCTTTCTGGCTGTCGTGTTTTGTTTACATTTGTAGAAGCACAAATCACGTAAGCAAACGTTAGAACTACACTCACTACCAATGGAGTATATTCAGCAACTGCACCCTAAAGATTTAGGGCATGCCATATGATTTGTGGGATCATTATTACTAATGCTGACTAATTAAATAAATGTTAACCTCGGAGCTCTGACTCCCAAGAATTCTGTATTATGCAGATACCATTTTTGTATGAAAAGCAACGTACCTCTTCTCCTACTAACCATATGAGGTAAAATTTTGACACTAATAAACTTGACTGGCTGGACATGGTGGCACACACTTTTAATCCCAGCACTAGGGAGGCAGAGGCAGGAAAACCTCTTGAGTTCAAAGTTAGCCTGGTCTACATAGTGAGACCCTGTCTCAAAAAATATCCTTGACTGTATGAATATTTGATTTGGCTATTTAAAGAGATATGTCTTAAAATAGTTTATGATTTCTTTCTAAAACTTCCCTGGAATTAAATAATCACTATATGATCTGATTTTTGGAAATTTTTTCGGGGGTAGGGGCTTTTCTTTTCTTTTGTTTTTTGAGGTTAGTTTATTGTATTTGTGCATATGTGTAGCAGCAGGTCTCTGCAGAGGCCAGAAGAGGGCATCAGATCTGTGAGACTCGAGGTGGTTGTGAGCCACCAAGTGGGACACAAAACTGAGGTCCTCAGCAAGAGCAACAAGTCCCTTTAACCCCTTAGCTGTCTTTCCAGCCTCTTCATTTTGTATTTATAACTATTATAGACCCTGAATTAATCATGGAGGGCCTATAAATTTTTATACTTCTTTAAATATGTTTCTGAAAGGTTAATATCTTGATGTATCATGCTAATAATCAATCATATTAAACATCTTGGAAGTTTAAAATGCTCTCAGAATTCTGTGTTGCAGATTTCATGCTCAGATTTGGGGTGAGGGTTCTCCTTGTAGTGACATTGAACTCTGAGGTGTGACCCTCACAAAATAACAGCAGTGATGCTTTAGTTCAGTGGTTCTCAACCTGTGGGTCATGACCCCTTTGGGGGTCACAATCAGATATCCTGTATATCAGATACTTACATTATGATTCATAACAGTAGTAAAATTACAGTTTTAAAGTAGTAATGAAATAATTTTATGGTTGGGGTCACTACAACATGGGGAATTGTATTAAAGGGTCACAGCATTTTGAAGGAACTGGAGAACGGTCATTTGTCTTTCTCCAAGGCCATGACCAGGGAAACATACATGTAAAGTTTTAAATGTCTATGTTTGACTCTTCAAATCTTCTGTGAATTATCTGCTACAGTTGAAGTGAGCTTGCAATTTTAGACATGTGCAATTCCTGGGAATCCCCAGTAAGATCACTTCTGACTGGATTGAAAGCTCGCAATTGTATTGTGGTGTAAACTCATTAGAAGTTCTGTTTTATTGTATTCAGCCCAGTATTGTTTTCATCAGGCAATTTATCACATGGCTGTATGTGCAATCTCTTCATTTATTAAATTTCAGATTATCTATTTCAAGCCAGAGCAAGACTTAAACATTTTCCTCGTAAGTGTAGCTTCAGGTAAACAAGCAATTTTAGTCCTGAAAATAGCTCCCACTCTGTCAACATGCTGCTTATTTTTTCTCTGAGATAAAAAGTTCAGTTTTCTGATATTTGTACCAAGATAAAGTCAGTAAACAAGATTAATATAGTGTGGAAAAGGTTGTCAGCAGCCCTGGCAAAGGAAATAAGTTGCCTGTACATAGAACATACTGTAAACTGAATAAAAGTGTCAGGTCCGCCATGAGATAATGTGATCATGGACGTCTAACAAACCATGACACGGGCCCAGGCGGCTTTTCTCACAGCTCCAGTGTAGAAAATGGATTACTGTGTTCCAGGGATACCTACTGGAATAACATGAAGTTGTACTCTGAGATGAATGTGGGATGTGGCTCTGGAGCAGAGCCAAGTATTACCCCTGGCTACTCTGGACATACCACTGTCACCCCCTGCTCATTGGCTCTGTTTGGGTTTCTAGGAGTGTCATAGTGGATGCTGGCATCCTTGTTACTCAAGGGTTACAAGAAGAAAGTTTCCCAAAACGTTTTTTGTTTTGTTTTTTTAGGCCATGCTTTTTTTTTATTCTGTTGTGGTTAAATGGCTCTTGTGTAAGCAAACAGGCATGGCTTTCATTATGAGGGAGCATAACTCAGAGTCCTTTGCTGTAAGTTCATACCTTGTCATTGGTGATGGTAGATTCATCCATCTGAGAACCTTGGGTATAACAGGAATGCTGTGAGGTTCATCACATACTTGAGCAGTTGACACTGTAGATGAAACAGTTGATATTTCCTTGTCGAATTTCTAATGTTATATAGACATAGAGGAGCAAATATTTTTCCTATTTGCTAAATGCTAAAATTGTATTTCATTCACTATAACTACCCTGGTAATTCCTTCCTTTGTGGAAAGTATATAAAAAAGACCATTCATTGCTCCTTTAACAGAAGTGCTTGTATTGCCTGAATGTGCATGTCATAGTGCAAACTTCTGTGTTTAGAAATTTACCACAGAAGTGGAATTCACAAAAGCAGCATCTGCTGGGGAGTGATGGGCTTGAACCTCTTCTCACATGGGGTTGACAATCACTTCTCTGTTCTTCAGCACGGTGTTTACACTGTGGTAAAGATGCTCTGACAGTGTCTTAAAACTCTAAATGAGTAACTCTTTTAGACCAAAAAGATCTCTGGAAAGATTTATTTTATTTATGGAGGCCCAGAAGCACTTCAGATCCCCAGGAGTTGGTGTGTCAGGTAGGTGCTAGGGACCGAGGTCAGGTCCTGATTGCTTTCCATCCTTCAGAGGACCATTCTTACCCAGATTTCTGCTCCTTGCCATTTTGCCTTGGATTTGAAAATTAATCTTCTTTCCTCCATTTAGAAAGATATCTTCAGATTGTTGCAGCCATGCACTGTCTTTAGCAAGCCAATTGTGACCTGTTTTTGTCATTTGTTTTAAAATCTCTTTTCAGACGTCTGCTCCTGGCCCCGTCAGTAACAAGAGGATGGTCCACTTTTCCCCAGATGCCCATCACCATGAGTGAGTGCTCATGTTCCTGCAGCTTGCTGGGTTATTCCACTTGTTTCTCTTAAGAAATTGGGTGACTAGTTCTGAATGACAGCAGTTTAATTTGTGCCTGCTTTAAAAGCATAAGGCACACCAATGGTAACAGTATAAGAATAGCTGAAATGGAGCCCATGACAGACACAGGACTTGTAAATACATTCTTTATATTGATAGAGTTTGAAATTCATGCCGTATTCCCTGAAATCCAGGCTGTATCTAAAAGCATTTAAATCTTTATGAAGTTGACCTCACTGAGCCTGTACCCCAGCCCTTCTGTGATGCCAGCATGAATGCCAAATGACCCATCTTCCTGATGCTTCTCCACTTCCAGCTTCTGCCTGGCTAGCCTTTGCTTATCACAGTGAAGATCTATAATGAAACCAGCATGTATAAACTTTAGCAACAAAAGAAATGGCCCACTAGGTAACTTTAGATAGCTAAACAGTTATATTACTTTAGTAAACTATAGGTGGATTTTGGGAGGGTGACCCCAATTCTAAATAGTCCTGTTGGAAAAGCCTGTTTGTGTGGTAGTTTGATGCCATCTGTCTCTTCTACCATCTACAGTTGATTGAAATTGCCACCGTGAGAGAAAGAAAGGCACGAGTTCATTAAAACAGTTACTTTTTCCTAGAGAATAGTCTTACTAAGATCTGTTAATATTGGCTTTCTTTTTGAAAAACAAAAAACAAAACAAAACCAATTACAACCTAAATAGAAAATTAACAGTTGTTCAGGCATAGCAAAATAATAACAGCATCTCCCTGTTTTCTTGCTTGATGTGATGAAGCTTAAAAAAAAAAAAAAAAAAAAAAAACCAAAAAAACAAAAAACATGTAACAGCCAAAGTTGTGTAGAGTAGAGTTTCTGTATTAATTTTGTTTTTTGAACTACCAAGTTTAGGTAAGTAGATGTGGCACTACTTAAGATAAAACTCTTTGGTAGATGCTCTGTGGGCAGGGGATACTTTCCTTATTGCTGCTGCACTCCTGTGCCAGCCTAGGGCCTGACAGGGAAGATGCTCAGACAGAGCTGTTGAGTGCCTGAAGACCCCAAGTGCTGATTTGAACTAGGGCACACTTACCTGGCTGTGGGACATGGCAGTGTGTCCATCCCAGCCCATGCAAAATGGAGGCAGAAGGATCAAGAGTTAAAGGTCATGTGTGGCTATTTGACAGGTTTGGGGCCAGCCTGAGCTTGATGAGATGAGTAGATAAGTACATAGGAAAGAACAGGACCGGGCCAACTGCCGTGCTGCCTCTAAATTCACAGGGCTTACTCTGAGTGTCTTTGTCTCCTCCACCCCGGATCTCCAAGGTTGTCATCAGTGAAGATGCTTCAGGGGTAGAACACAGATGTGATTATGTTACTATTCCCCTGTGTAAGGATTGCCACTGGTTTACCACGTAGGACTCACATCTCTAATTTCACTCCCTGCCTTCCCCATGTCTATAGTCCAGTTCCCAATGTCTCTCCTGACCTTTTCTTTCTCATTTCCTACCCCATTGCCTTCTTTATTAACTTTTATGTCAGTGTAGCATCCCAGTGGACCCCTCAGTCTCTGGCTTTCCATGGTTCCAGGGCATAGTACTTAAACTGTGTGACTCAGGTTCAGATCTAGTCATGTTACTTCATATCCCCACTGTTGTCTGCTGCCAGTGGACGGACGCCCTGACAGTCATGGACAGGCAGACGCCCTGCACAGCCAAGCCTGTTACTCATCTATCACCATCTTCCCATTCTCTGCCCATAACCTTCAGATCAGTTCTGCTCCTATTCTCTGAGTGTCTCCTGTTTTTACCTCCACTGCCTGTGGCCCTGGAATTGGCTCCAGTGTTCTCTCCTAGGCTTAGTTGTCAGGACTCTGAAAAAACTTCTATCAGTCTGGGCTGGGTACAAACTTAAACCAACATAGTTTGGGTTTGTTTTATTTTTGTTTTTCTTCGGATTTATCTTTCCTCTTTTGTTTTCTCACACAAGGTGAAAAGGGGCTTTTGACAAGCTTAGAGACACTGACTGGGGCAGACTGCTTCTGCTTCTCCTTTGCCATCTGTATTCCTCGCTAGGCTGCTGTCACAAAGCCCCACAAATCAATGGCTGGAAGCCCCAGGTCTGATGCCAAGCTCTCTGTAGGGTTAGCTCGATCCTGCATCTCTGTGGGCCCCTCCCCACCTGCATCTTCAGTGGGCTTTTCCTTGTGCTGCTCCTTTTCTGAATTTCTCCTTTATAAGGCACCAAGGCAGAGAGATAAGACATTTCATAATGTCACACTGGACTGCGGCCCTGCCTTGCTGACCTCATTTTACTTTGTGTCTGTAGAGAGCCTACTTCCAGACAAAGTCCTCTTTTGGATTATGATATTAGGACTCCATACTGTCTTTTGCAGGGACACAATTCTGCCAGTAACATTGCCATCATTATCCTTTTCTCTTATGTCCTCATGTTTATTGTCTCCTGGTTTGGAGATGACTGCTTCTGGTCCTCAGCTCCTCTGCTCTGGCGAGGTAGTGCCAGCAGCTCCCCTTTTCACCTTCCAGCAAGAAAGCTTCTTGTGCTATGCACACTCTCCCATCTCTCCTTCATGCCCATTGACCAGAATCAGAATACTTGGTTGTCATGGCTTAAAGAAAAACAGGAAAGAAGATATGTCGTCAATTTCCAGATGGGTAATAACTCTGTAGGTGAGCACAGTTACCTCTAACAATCAAGCCTGAGAAGGAGATACTGTCCAGCCAGTAGCTACTGACAGTTTATCATGCCCAATCCATTGTCACTCTACCATGCCCATGTTCTGTTCTTTCCAAACATACACAGTGTATAGAATACCACAGCCTTCCCCAGAAGAGACCTCTTTCAGATCTCATATGGTTAGTGCTTCATTTCTCTCAAACTCTCATCCAGGGCCTCTGAATGATACAGGTGGTTAATTAGATCTGCTTGTGGATCCTCTTTGTAAAGTGGCTTATGCACTTGTATATAAGCAGATGCACACGTGCGATGTAGAGGTGTGGAGAAGGCAGGCCATCTCAACAGAAGATGAGGAATCCACTTAGGAACACCTTGCTTACTGCCCAGCGTGCACAGGCAGTTTGACCAGCATTCCCCAGAGAAGACACTGCTTTGTAGGAGCAGCTGTTAAGACTGTAGTAGCATGTGTCATCCCAGGCTGCTGCATAGTTAGAGCCACACATCTCTCTGTGGGAAAGTTGGGAGTTCATCATAGACTGCTGGTTGCCGTATTCGCGGTTGCTTGGCCTTTCTGCAGACACTCAATTGGTTTCTCTTGTTTTCCATTCCACACTAACAGAGAGTACTGCTTCCATGTGTCCTGTGTCCTTCCCTAGTCTGTCCCCTGAAGCATTCCATCTTGTGGTAGTGCATGCTGACCTCCAGGGGCAGGTATGAGTCTCTAGCAGTTCTTGTCCACAGATGCTCAGTCGCCTTTGTGGGAATTGTTCTACTGAGTGGTTTTTAACCCCTGCACAGCAGCCTTAGTTGTATGAAGCACAGACTTGCTAACTAGAGCTCCCCACCTGCTGCCTCTTTACAAACTGCATTTCTAGTCTTCAGTTCTTGAGCAGGATGGTTGACTCTTCACTTTCTTTTTCATGATGCTTTATAGTTAAAAGATAACATAACTTCGCATCTAGAATGGCATCCAGCTAGAAGGTATTTGAATTAGTTGTCATGAGATGTCCCTTCCTGATGCTTAGACAGGAATCTAGGAAATTAATCCTCACTACAATTTACGTTACAACTCAAGAACCTGTAGGAAAACAGGAACCAGTCATTAACCTCCTAAGTATCTTCAAACTCTACATTAAAGTGATGGCTATTGTTTTATTCCATTAAGGATTCCTCTTAGTTTTTGGTTTGAAGCCAGGCCTGGTTGAACATGACTGTAACCCTATACTCAGAAAGGATAAGGCAGGTCAAGACTGACCTGGACTACATAGTAGAACTTGGTAATTTTTTAAAGTGTTTTGTTTTGTTATTTTTAACTTTCTAAAATCTCTGAAGATGTCTTCTGGAAAAATACTTGAAACTGTTTAACTTGTGGTGTGGGGGAGGGAGGTGGTGAGGTGGAGGAAGTGCTTTGGGCACAGGTGGAAGGACCTCCACAAAATTGTGCCCACACCCTTATCAACGTGAACACTTCCATTGAAGCACCACTCACACAAACATGGAAATAAGTAGTTTCACTTATCAACGTTAAAGTTCAAATAGAGTTGACTGAATGGAGTGAGTTACTGTGCGGGCTCAAAAGCTTGAAGGGGTTTTCAGTTTGGAATGGTTGTTGCTAGAGGATCACAGCTCCCAGTGTCCAGTCTCTGGGCCAGCTATATAGAAATACCTGGGAAGGCACGGGAGCCTCCCAGCTGGAGAAGGGAAAGTTGCTTTCAGGACAAGGGCAATAAGGATACTCTATAGAAAACGTGGTCTCACCAGAGTAGTGCTGGCTGGTCAATAAAGGTGTAGATAGAGGGGTGGACTGCGGCTCAGAACACTTACGTCCATGCATGACATCCTAGGTTTATTCTATTACTTCAATGGCTAAATAAATAAATACTATAAAATAACATTTCAAGGTAATTTCCATCATGCAAACAAAATTCAGATTGTTATTTGCTGATAGCATTGCTACACACTTCTCATAACATAGAATCTTGTGAAGATGTGCACCACACACTAGAAAGTCTGAATACCATACTTATAAATGGTTATCAATTTAATAAAATAACATTGTGTTTTCGGCTAATTGGGGGAAAAAACTATCTAGTTAATATTTCCAGGAAAAATAGTATGTTGAAAGTCCATTCATTAATAGATGGTTATTCCCTTTTAGCAGGAAGTATTTAGCACAGATAAATCGAGTATTCATTAAAATAAGACAGAGAATGTGCCAAGATTCTTAACCCAGCTAACACAATGAGGTTCAGCTAACACAGTGAGGTTAATATCTAACTTTTGATTAAAAAAAAAAAGTTTGAGGAGACTAGAGACATGGCTCAGTAGTTAAAGAGCACATGCTGTTCTTCCTTCCAGAAGACCCTAGTTCAATTCCCAGCATCCACATCAGGAAGCTCAGCACCACCTGAAACTCTAGCACCAGGAAATCCAATGCTTCTGGCTTCTGTTGGTGCATGCATTCACATGGCACACACTCACACATACACATAAACAAAACTAAAACTAATAATTATCTTAAAAATACAATGTTTTGAAATTTAATCATCACTGTCATCATTCTGTTGCTTTCTAAAAATGCAAATAGTAAGTGTGAAAATTAACATGGCTCCTTCTTAGGAGTATAATAGCCAGGCATGGAGGCACACTCCTCTACAGCCAGCATTCAGGAGGCTGGAGCAAGAGGATTGACTGCCAGAGATCATAAGACTAGTCTGTGCTGAGTCTCACTAAGCCAGCCATGGCAACACAGTGTGATCCTGTCTGAAAACCAAAAAGGTCCCAGGCTTTTATCGTCTCTATAACTTCTCAATTACTTGTAAGATACTTAATTTAATTTTAAAGAGATATTTATGATTCATTAATTGATATTCATATTCTGCTTTTGTTTTATTTTGATACAAAATAGATCTACTTCCAAAGTATATAGAATTAACTTTTTAAAAATGCACACAGATAACTCATTACAATTCTATGATGAATTCCTTCATAACGCAAATATTCACTCATTTTATCTTTTGTGTAAATATCAAGCTTGCTTTAAGCAAGATTTGCATGGATTAAAGGTTATGTTTATTGAGAATACTTTTTCACATTTAAATTTAGCATTTATTACATTATGGGGAAAAGTGGCTTTAACTATAGGTTAAGGTATATACAATATCCTGAATCAGTTCTTTCTCTTATTTATCGTGGTTAACATGGGTGTGAGTCAGTCTTACCTGTCTGTTTTAGTTATTCAGTACATGAGGTAGCCTCCTTATATAAGGTGTTTACAGAGCACTGTGCAGAGCATGGCCATCTCCACTAGAAAGCACCTCAGAATCCAAGTCTGAATAGTTTGCCTCTTACCAGGTTTTCTTTTTTAGATGTGTCATTTTAATGTCTTTGCTCTCTGAATTACCAAAGTAGATATGCATTCACTATTTTATGGGTGGTTTGACTTTTCCAAAGCCACACACTCCAACTCCGATTGACCAAAAGTCAATTAGGAAATAATACTCGAAGCATCTCTGATGTGTTCCGTGACATACAAGCCCTATGGGAGTCCTGTAGAGATCTCCAGTCCTGTCGATTCTTCTGTGACATTGAGGGATCCAGAGCTCACAGAATGAAGTCACATGTGTTATTGTAGCGCACGGTGTACCGCAGGGAAAACATTAATATTGATTTCAAATGTCTTCTGTATGGGAGATTGGAATTTATGTTTAAGTCTCCTGGTCCTGAGAAAATCTTTATTTTTATTGTGTTGGGATGATATGGAGTATGTATCGTGGCCCACACGTGGAGATTCAAGGACAACTTCGTGGAATCATTTCTCTTCTTCCACTCCTGTGTTGGTTCAAGATGTTGAACCTAGAGAGTCAAGCTTTCATACCAAGAACTTGACTTGAAGCTGTCGTTAAGAAAGGAACCTAGACTCCAAATATATAATGTTTTCCAGAGCTACCTGAGAGATTCCAGAGCCTGGTCCCAAACTTCTGTTTTTCTGTTTATCAAGCTTATCAAGCTAAACATTCTGAATTTTTATTAGTGTTTTAATAAAGTAAATGAAGCTTTTAAAGAGCCCCCTATACATAATTTTAGAATTGACATTTTGCATCATAGAAAAATTTAATGGAGGGGGAATATCTTAGGAGAGAAAAACATGGCACTGTAGTTGATCAAACTCCGTCTGCCATCTCAAGTCATACTTTTATGTGCTCTTCCCAGGATACCTATGAGGGTTGCCCTCAGCAGACACACAGCAGAAACTAAGACAGACATGATCACTGAACTCATGGTACTCACAGACAGTGGTCAGTAGATAAGGCACATGTGCAATTACATAATATTATATGTGCATTATTATATACTGAGCTGAGGGCTCCAGTTTTTAAATTTTAACTGGATATCAACCTAGAACAACTGATAAATCTCTGAAGTACATCAGTTGGGGTGGGAAGTACATTTCAAGCAAATAAAATAGCATGTTCTGCATCTAATAATCTGGAAGAATTCTAAGCTAAATGAAGGACCATGAAAGCACATTGTCATATGGTGAGACTGGAGAAGGAGCTGGCCAAGCCTGGGACACAGCTAAGGAGTCTGCCTTGATGAGTAGTGAAAAGTCACCTGAACATTTAGTTTCTTCTCTTCAGTTTGTTCATTTGGTATGATTGAGCTCTCTCTCTGTTTCCATAGTGACAGGCTAGCCCCCATTCTTAGACTTTTTCACTGACATTTGAGGTAGCTACAAAGCTGGACCATCTTGCTTTAATAATTTCTGATACAACTAGACTTGAACTTGACTCTCCTGTCTTAGTCTCCTGAGTGCTGGGATTATAGGTGTGTGCCACCATAGCTCGCTCCTCACCTCTATTGTGTACTTCATAGTTATAAATCTCATCAAAAACAGACCTGTGCTTCACAAGGAAGATGTTTATGGTAAAAAATTGTTATGGCATTTTCAAAGTTAATTTTCTTTTTCAATGATAACCCATTTAGACCAGTGTCATCCAGTAAATTTTTCACAGTAGTGCACTTGTCCTACACCCTAAATGAACGTAGTGGTGGTGTGCCTTTAGGCCTGCAATGTGACTGTTCAATAAAGGAACTAAATATATAATATTCCTTTAAATTAAGTAGATAGATCTGGCTAATGGCTACTATATTGAACATCACAGAGAAAGAGAGTGTACACACACACACACACACACACACACACACACACACACACTTTCTCTCATTTAAAAAAAATATGCTTCTATGTCCAAAAGGAAAAACTTATTTCTAACAATATGTGTATAAAAGTACACTTTATTGTACTTTTTACCATTTACTCCAGTACATTTTCCTGGGATCCTCAGTCAGAAATCCTGGTGTTGACTTTGTCCTTTTGCCCAAGAGTAATGTTAGTGGGTGCCTGGGAAATCCAATACCCTGCTGCTCCCTGCTGTGCAGCTCTGGGCTTATGGAAGGAGATTGTGGAAGCATGAGAAGGAACTGATCTAGCACTCAGCATCCACAGAGACCTCAGACCCAGTCCCTTCCAGTCTGCACTTAGGAGACTGCTCTGCTTGAACAATGGCTGCAACAAGGTCTCAGGAGGAGGTGCAGATTTCTGCGTTCAGCAGAACCTTACTGAGTATGATAGGCTGTTTCTAGATATGCCTAGCCTGTACCTAGATCCCACAAAGAGAACTGAGCTTAGATGTCACATCCAGCTCTTCTGCCTGGAGCAGACTGCTGGCCTGTGTCTCCACCTCTCTATCCACTTCTTTCACTGTTTGTATTGTGTGAGCCTTCTCTGAAACCCAGACTCAAGTTCAAATCCATCGATGCAACTGCATTCTGGTGCAGGGCACTACCTTTCATGTGAGCTTCACTCACATTTGGAGGGCACTACTACCCTTTTAATCTTTTATTTCTTATTTGGGGTTTGTGTGTGTGTGTGTGTGTGTGTGTGTGTGTGTGTGTGTGTGTGTGTGTGTGTGTGTATACACACCAGACATTGACACTGAGCATCTTCCATAGTCTCTGTCTATCATGCCTCCTGAGACAAGGTCATCCACTGAACCAGAAGCTTTCTTACTTGGTTATATCAATGACCGGCAAGTTCAAGAGATATCCTCCATTCTGGGCCTCCTCAGTGCTGAATTACAAGCCAGTGTTGCCTGCTCAGCTTTTTATGTAGGTTCTGGGAATCAAACTCAAGTCTTCGTGTTTGCACAACATGCACTTTACCAGCTAAGTTACCTTCCCAGCTCCTGCTATTTTATAAATACAATGTCATTAAAATCAGTAAAACTCCTCATTATTATCCTAGGCTCTGTGAGCACAGAAAGGGGAGAAACAGCTCAGAAACACAATCCCAGCCCCTTCTCCATCAAAACTCATGATGCTAAACTGGAGGCAATAAAAGGAAAGTTGACTAAGAACCTAGGGCCCAGAATCAGACATTCTGGGTTCAGTGTTCACTCCAGTGGGTGCCAGCCTTGGCATGCTGGTGAGCACTGAGATTTGATAAGGTTGAGATGAGAACGGCTTGACTGGACCTATTGTGGCCCTAGGTAAGGCTCCCAGCAGTGAGCACTCATTAGATACAGAAGTTCATTAGCTACTGCTTCTCACAGCTGAGTCTACATTTTTCCACAGCTGCCTTGCCATGATTGTTGCCCTTGACAATCATACTGTCCCTCTCTCAAGGAACTCTAGCTTCCTTTACCAGGGTAAATAAATACCCCAATATTTGAACCTAATTTTGTGAAAGGAGATAGGTGTGAGCAAATATAGTGAAGGTGTAAAAAAGGAAGCCTCTAAATCTGCCAGGGTGAGGTAGACAGACTGCCAAAGGGAACAGCCTGCTGTGGACTTTGATTTCTGCAATGGTGGACAGAGGCCAGCCTTTCCCTGGCACACCACTGCCCCAAGAAAGGTCCTCTTTCCTTGCCCCTTGTTCCCAGGAGACCTGGACACTTGAGTCACTCACTTGTCATCACTTGCTGCGTTTCTATCGGAAGCCACAGACATGGTGGCTAGAAGAGCATGGCTTCAGAATCACAATACTGACCTTTGAACTCCAACTATTACTCGCTTATGAAATCTTTGGCAAATCGCTTCATCTTTCTGAGCTTGTTTCTTTGTTTGCAAAGCAGCTACCTCAGAGTTTGGGGATTAAATGCTGTCTAGCTTGTGAGTTGCTCCTGAGACCAATGTCTCTGCAGGGAGATTTGCATGAACAGTGTATGTCAACACTTGGCACCGGTTTGCTCCCCACTTGACCAGTGAGCTTCACGGTGTGCTACTGAGCTCTGGAGTAAAACCACCCAGGACTCCTAGACTCTAGAATCTTGATTTCCTAATACTCTGCCAGCTCTCTCATTCCTTGTTGATTCACAGCCTTTGTTCATTAAGACTCATATAAATGAATTTAGGCACTCATTCCTTCCTTTACTCTCTTTCTTGCATTTTGTTTATTAGAAGAAATCAACTTTTTTGGTCCACAGTTGACTCCAGTACCTGTGTTTTGATCAGTCCTTTCTTCTTTCCTGGGGTTCCTCATCCACTCTTTCAGTCTCTAACTTTCCTCTACCTGCACTGTTTATCCCCTCCTCTCTTCCTTCCCTCCTGTAGGCCTGTTCACTTCTTCCCATCCTCCTCCATCCACACCCTCCTGCGTCCTTCCCACTCCACCTCCTGGAACTTCTCTCAGAGTCCCCCAGTGGCCCTTCCAGACCCTGCCAAATTATATTTCTCCACACTCTAAATCCCAAGGTGGCTTCAATGGTCAAACTGCCTCCTTGTGTGTTTGCCTCTTGGAAAACTTATTTTCAATCCTCTCACCCAAGTCTTATGAAGGTAAAATCTACAAAAATGGTGAGAGATGAGGACGTGGTCGAAGCTTCAGTTCCAGACCCAGAGAGCAGTGCCTGAGGCAGCAGATGGGAGGGGGGCAAGTTCAGAAGCACCACAGAAAACCTCTCAAAGTTCCCCAGAAAAGGCGAACTTTCAAATAGGGTGGGCTCTGGACATCGCCCATCACTGGGTGATAAAGATGTGACTCTTCCTTGAAAAGAGGCTGAAGGGAGTGCAGAAAGACCCCCGAGAAAAAGTAAGGCCAGCACAGCTGTGGGAGAAGGAGAAGCAGCTCAGTGGCAGGAAGTGGTCACTTCATAACAGTGATAGAATCTCTTACTCTTAACTGATGAGTATCAGCAGCCAGTGAAGAGTCCATTTATGATACTAGGAAGTGGGTTGTTAACATATAAAATCACTTATGCACCACCACCATGCTATGTTGTAACAAAAGATAGCATGTTTTTAAAAGGAAAAGAGCAAGAGCTCTGTTTTTCCATGCTGGGCTTTAGACTTGGGAGAGATGGCACAGATGACTGCTGATTTTAATCCTTTTATGAAATGATTAACCGGGGTGTGCATTTGATCTTTAAATACTTTGCTTTAAAACAATCCACAGCAGAAAAGAAGTCTTGGTCAAGCTGTCAGTGGAACTCTCCTTGAAAGTTTGCTTTTAACTGGTAGCTAATCCAGACTCTGCACACTAATACCAGTTAAGTGTCCGTTGTCATAGCAGTGTGGGTTCTGCCCTGCCAGGGAACATCACCTGCCATGACCTGGAGAATTGCTTAGAGGAGATGTAGCCAAGCCCTGCTCCTGTGGAGGCTGGTCCCTCCCAGCTAGCTGCCCCAGAAGCTAGAGAATGCATAGCGGTCTTGGAGAGACCCCAGGGATGTGCCAGTCAATGTAAGTCTTTCTTGTCCTTCTGTAGCATGATGTGCTGACAGCACGTTTTGGCAAGGAAATCTAGCTCTTCATGTCCATATCTGGAACTAAGATTTTCATGAGAATTGACAGTCCATGTCATGTCTTTAAAGAGGCCATAAAGATGCTGTTGTTCTGAGTCTCTAGTATTCCCTATGTTTTCAATGTCTTCCTCAATTTCCTAGTCTCAGATGTTTAATAGTCTTTATGCTGTGTGCTACTGGAGTACTGGGCATGCAGCTAATAAGAAATCCACTGACAAGCGTGGTGAGACGATGGAGTGTGGGACAAAAGGGCTGGGCTTGGCAGTAGAATAACGGGGAGGCTTTGACTGTGCAGTGACTTGGGTTTTCACTGTTGCGGAACTAGTTCTGATCCCAAACTCCTGAAAGCTGGAGCTGTATGTAAAAGGAATGTCTCCAAAGTGTGGGGCATGATGGTCTAGGATTCATAAGTGGGATTTTTTTTGTTTTGGTCCTTAGTGCAGAGCTGCAGAATTGAATATTCTTGTATTTTCAACTCTTTTTAAATAACTTCAATAATCAAAAGGTCATAATTTGGCATAATGATGCTATAATTAAGTTGTGGCAAATGATAGCATTTGTAGATTTTATAACCAGAATTGATTTGTAAAATGAACACAGTCCCAGCAGTTTATGTTAACATAATTAAATGGAAATGTAATTCTAACTCCGTTTGCTTATTAAATTGAAAATTACTAGGTTATGAGCACTCTTACATTGCTGTCAAAATTGGTGTAAGTCTAGAATTACATGAAACATCCATTAAAATAAAGCATATTTAAAGTTCTGTAGCTAGTGTGAACAAATTCCTTAAAGCATATGCTGACTGTTCATGTGATAGCAAGTGCTTCTGGGGAGGAACCAGCTAACAGCTCTTCTTCTCTCCACAGCCACTGGTTTAGCCCTGGGGCTAGGACGGAGCATGGCCAGGTAAGGAAGCTTCTAACCCAGAGGGAATAGTCTCCTTCAGTATGTGTCTGTCTCCCTCGGGTAGTGAGTCAGCAGAGAGAAAACAGCTTGATATAAAAGGAGCTAATTGTGCTGGGTTTTCTTCTGACCTAGCAAGCATCTAAAAATCCTCAGTCAAACAGGTGACCTCTGTGGAGCTGGTCACATGTAGGGCTTTACTACTAAATACTGCATGTGTTGGTGTGTGCCTGTATGTGGTCCAGTGCTTGGGAGATAAGGTATCCTCATCCATGTAGTGATGCTGGCCCTGGTCAGCCTGAGAAATTGTCACAAAATTCAAAGTCAAAAAAGTAAATTAAAACCATGTCAGGTCAGGCAATACAGGCTGCTTTATTGAGATGAGGAAGAGGCAGTAGTGTCTTCTAAGATTTAAAATATTTAAGCTTCCTTCCTTTCCTTCCTTCCTTCCTTCCTTCCTTCCTTCCTTCCTTCCTTCCTTCCCTTCCTTCCTTCTTTCTTTCTTTCTTTTTTCTTTTTTGGTTTTTCGAGACAGGGTTTCTCTGTGTAGCTTTGTGCCTTTCCTGGAACTCACTTGGTAGCCCAGGCTGGCCTCGTACTCACAGAGATCCGTCTGGCTCTGCCTCCCAAGTGCTGGGATTACAGGCGTGCGCCGCCACCACCTGGCCTTAAGCTTTCTTTTTGATGTACATGGTAGTGCAGTGAATACTTTGACTGGTACGAACTGGACAGTAACTTCAATTGTCTTTACAGATGAAGAAGTATTCTACCTTGTTCTTGACTGTATTAATTGTCTCTTTAAAATGTGCTGAGGTTATAGAAGTTCAATTGTGATGAGTCTAAAACATACAGTTTAGTGTTTGAGAACATTCTCTGTGTATTTTCTGCTATTTGCAGGCTGTTGTTATGTACATAAGAAACATTATCAGCTCTTTCATATTGGCCTCAAAACTATCGCAGCTGAACCTAACAGTCAAAGCTGTAGACAAAAGAGGGTGTTTTCACAGCAGCAGGAGGGGACACACCTGAACCTTGTCTTGGAGCTCCAGGCCATGTGCTTACTGGCTGGGAGATGTGCAGTTGTCAGAACTGATAGCCCCTGGCTGGCAATTTTGCACAGTGACAGTAGCATCATTAGCCAGAGAGTGGCAAGAAAGTCATACAACTGAGCACACCAGTGTCTCTTCGACTACAGAGTATTTTCTTCATTGAAAACTAATATAATGGAAATATTTTTGTTTCTACAACTTGTCTTGACACTTTGTATAGCATCAGCTTCTGAGAGAGAACCGAGCAGAAAGGGGACACAAGAAGAACTGCTCCGTGAAAACAGCCAGCAGGTAAGCATTTGGGACACTCTCTCCTATCTCACGGCTTCGTGCCCTTCTGTACAGCCAGGAAACCTGGTGAATTGTGCATTGTTGTCAGGACTCATTTCAGAGTTCCCAGTGATGAAGACAAAGATACCATTTGGGTTATATTGTTTTAAAGACGGTAAAAATTTAAGGAAATCATCTTTTTCTAAATATGCCTTTAGGGTCTTTTTCATCTTAAGTTACCTAAGTGTTCTGTTTTGTCTTCCTTTCTAATGCAGAGGATTCCACAGTTCACTTCAAATGTTCATTTGGTGTTTCTGGAGATTTCCTTTCCACTTAGATACCAATGGTTCTGTCTTTCTTGCCTGAATATTGATCAGAATGACTGCCAGATCAATTTAGCACAGTCTAGACTCACTTGGGAAGAGAGTAATTGGCCAGTGGGCATGGTGATTGTCTTGATTATGTTAATTGATATGGCAAGTCCCAGCTGACAGTGGATAATACCTGTCCTAGGGTTTAGAACCTCGGCTTTATGAAGAAGAAGAAAATGAGTTGAGCACAAGCATGCATGTATTAATTAATTCATTGCTCTTTGCTCTTGACTGGATATGATGTGACCAGTCACTTCAGGTTCTTATAGCCTTCCTTGATTTATCAGTATTGATGGACTGTAACCTGGACTTGTGATCCAAATAAGCCCTTTCCCTTCAGGTTATTTTTGCTGGGGCATTCAACACAACAGGAAAGGAAACGAGTGCATGGATCAAGACCAAGAGGACCTGGCTTTTTATAATAATCCCAGACAGGAAGAATGCAGTTAGCCTCAACAGTTGGAAGAGTTCTGTCTTTCAGTCTTTCTATTCCACAAAAAAAAAAAAAAAGAGTAAACTGATTGGATGAGGCAAAACTAACCATCACACCTTGGGCTTAATGAGTATTTCTCAGAAACCGAAAGCTTAATCTATGAAAGAACAAATGCAAAATAAGACCATTATCAGACCTGAGAATGATTCTTCCCAAGACCCCATGAGGATGGCAAGGTACTCCACTGACTGGGATGAAATAAAAAGACTTGACTGGGAAAGGGGGTGTGACATTTAGCCCTTCAGTAGATTGTCTTTAATATCACTGGGCCCTGGGCTCTATCCCCCAGCACCACTGTGTGGACAGGAGGAAGAAGGCTGACTCCCCATTGCTTTCCTATTTTTGCTCACTGTAGTAAGAAGTGACCTGTGGACTGTCATCAGACACTGTCCTCTGTGCCACTCCATGTGTCTTCTCCATGTCCCCTCTCTAAGCTTCTTAAGTACAATGCCTTTGCTTTACTGTACCACAAGCATTCCTAACACCATGGATGGCTATAACTGTTGCTTAGAATAGCTGTAGAAGAAGTTAAAAGTTGAACCTAAGGAGTAGATGTACTCATGTGTTTGTTCTGGGATTAGCATGCCTGACTACAACCCAGTATTGAAGTTTTTCTCTTGTTCCCACATGTGAAATGCAAAAGCAATAGCAACTGCTCTGTAGCATTGCTAAACGGGATAGAGGAATGGGCCTGTGAAGTCTCAGGCCCCGGCTTCTGTAACTCTCATATTGTTACTGTCTCTCTTACCTGCATGTTTCCTACATGCGTGCTGAATTGTGTTTTTCAATCATGTTATTCTCACACATAGCTAAGTGTATTAAATGCTCTGTAAGAAAAACAAAGTGCAGAAGGGCCCATCACCGTCCTGTTCTGTTCTTTGTATTTAGTCTCCAAACATTTCAACTCTTAGCTGTAACGTTTGCTCTTGGCTTTTGTAGCCATGTTGCTCAGTAACATGACCACATCTTTAGAGTTTTCAATTAATACTAGACATTGACTTTTCATTTGCTGTGATTCCCACCTCCTGCAGACATACCCATGCCAGGTTCTTTATCTTTTTCTCCCACAGTGAATATCTGTTGTCATTAAGAGACTGTACATGAAGCTGTCGGCCATTTATGAATAGCTTTTACTGGGGGAGATCGTGGTTCTGCTTGCCATTTGCTTTATTTCCTATTTTTTAGCCCTAATTCATCAATGATCTCTCCCTGGAATTGTAACTCCTGGTTGTTTTCCTGGTGGCATTTTCCGCTGTCCATTTTCAGTTATGTTCTGTACTGTCTGCCTGGCCTGATATGTGGCATCTGTAGCATCCTTATTCCTCATTGGCCCCCAGCAGACTTCCTTCACCTGTCGTCCATAGAGTTCTCTTCTCTGGGTCCCATGGCATTATTTTCCTTGAGCTCTCAGGGAAAGAAAGTGAGTTGTTTCATCGGAGATTTTGTGTGTCTGCAAATCCCTTCGTGGTTTTCTCACATTGCTTACTTTTCCTGAGAGTTGAACTCTGGTTTAGAGGTCATTTTTCCTCAGAATTTTCATGCTGCCCCCCCCCCAACCATCTTTCAGGTTTTAGTAATTTTATTTCTTGCTTCTATTATTTAGGCATTGGAGCTGTTAGCTGTCCATTTTAAGCCCCTCCTTCTCGCTCTCCCTTCCCCCTCTCCCATCCCTGTCTATCTCTCACATACATACATGACATGTCCATGTTAGAAATACACAGTTATCTTACCTACATAGCCATGCAACAGGTATAAAATCAAACATAAGTTGTCTTCTTGGAACACTACTGGACAAGTTTCTCATATTATAACACAAATCTTTAATGATTTTTTTAAAACTTCTATACTCTTATTTCCAGACCACTCTTTTTAACCATCATCCCATAGTTCCTCTTTGTCTTGATTAGTGACTGTGCTGTGTCTTCATTTTGCTCTAGTGCCATTGGCTGTGTTAGACACAGGGCAACTTGGAAAGGTGAAATAAGATTGAAGCTTCAATTTTGTTTTAAATCTTATTAATGCAACATGAAAATCTTCACCTTCCAATTCATATATATTCTTCTACAGTCCTCTCCTGAAACCCATTTTCTTTCTTAGTATTTTAATATTATCTTGACTTTTCTTAACCCTTTTGGATGAGTGACTGCACTTGCCTTTTTCAACTTGGGGAAAAACATAAAGGTTAGAGAAGAGAACTGTGATGCACTGAGTCATTGCATTGGGGGACCATTTACTCCCAGAATATCCAAGCGAGTGCAGAAGCGTACGCTTACTGGTGGTCTGCTGTAGTGAGTCAAGGCTGAGACGCTGAAGCATTTGACTGTAGCGCACTCTTAAAGCTGCCATTGTTCACAGATGCTCCAAACACACAGCTAAGTGCTGTGGAGTGTAGCACAACTCCCCCGGGCACCTTGGGGAAATTTTAAGAATCTTCCTAGAAGAGATTTAGGTGTATATTTACCAATGCTGCTAACTGCAGGACATTCCAGTGGTGGGTTTCTGGGCATCTGCTTCATGCTCTTGCCTCCCCCTTTGCCTCACACTCTTTAATGTTCTATACTCTTTACAGTAATGAGCATAGCAATATTGTCTACCAACATGACAAAGTGCTGTGTCTAACACAGAAAGAGATGAAAGAGACAAGATTTATAACATCTTAAGCATACCCCATTTTGATAATTTCAGTTACTTGCTCGAGAGAGGGTCTCACACTGTAGTGGAGGCTGGCCTCAAACTCTCAATGATCCCCTACCTCAGACACTTGAATGATGGGATTTCTGTCATGAAGCGGCACTCCTGGCTTGAGTCATTTCTATAAGATTTCTCCTGTGTCCTGTGAACTGTCCCGTGTGTCTGTATGCTCAACAGAGTGCAGGACTTTCTGTGAACTGTCCCGTGTGTCTGCATGCTCATCAGAGTAAGGGACTTTTTGTGAACTGTCTCGTGTGTCTGCATGCTCATCGGAGTGTGGGACTTCTCTGCATCTCTTACCTTGCCCTCTTGCATCTCTGCCCTGCTTACTTCCATCATTAGTGCTGGTCGTAATATGTCATCCTTTTCCATCCCAGTGGTTATTAATAAAATAGCAGGCTGCATTAGTTCCTAAACTTACTGGGAATGAAATCATAGATTCACTGATTGTCAGTATAGCTGATGTTGTTCCTCTAATATGTTAGTTTCTTGCTTTTTGTTATTTCTCAGAGAGCCCTATCATAAAGCAGATGTGTTCCAGCAGTGACTTATGTGAAATGTTTGCTCACAGCATCACCCTCAAGTGCTCATTGATGTTTTCTCAGGATTTTGCCCTACTGTGATTGTAGCTGCACATGCTTCCAGTGTTTTCCATCTGGCTTGTCTCTGTTGATTCTTCTTATTCATTGTGTCTTATGGCTATAACATGGACTTTGATTTCCTTTGGGGTAGAGGGTATTGTTTGTTATTGGAGACAGTCACACTGTGTTGCCCAGGAAGACCTTGAGCCTGGGTGCACAGTCTCCTCACTGTGTAGCTTGGATTCTAGGTCCACTCTCCCAGCCTTCACTAGGGAGTTCTGTGTTCCATCCATTCTTCCAATGCTTTAGTGGTTACTGTCCATTTCCTACCATAAACTTTCATCTTAATTTTGTTGTACTTTTTCCTTATCTAACGTTCAATGAGCAGCAAGAGTTTTTTGTGACATTTGATCATTTTTACATACCTCAAAATCATTCAAAAATATAAGACTCAGGAAAACAAAAACTTCTTTCAAAACATTAATTGGATAAAAATACATTTAAGTGTTACTTTTGGAACTACTTATCACTTTAAGATTTTACTCATTAGCAGACATGATGTTGAGTAATTTGTCCATCAAAGTGAGAACAAAGCTAAATCCTCGGGCAATGTACCTGAGCATTTTTGTTTGGTTGTTGTTGTGAGCTAGGATCTTAGCAAGTGGCCAAGGCTGTCCTGGAACTCAGTGCCATCTTGCTTTAGCCTCCAAAGTGCTGAGTGACAGGCAGACACCACCTTGCCCAATTCCTTCATGACTTTTAGAAAAAATGGGAACTGCATACATTGTGCTCAGCCTATTTCAGAGTTTTGTACCTCTGGCCTAGGTACCACCTTACCTGTAGCCAGTGAGACAGAGCATGTTATGTGAAGCAGTTTATTGCTTATGAATAGACAGCAAGAGACAAAGCAGAGGCATTTATTTTGAGCCTATCCCCCAAGGCTCAGGAAAGATGCCTAAGGCAGATAGAGTCCCATGCCACACTTGAGTCACAGCTGAGAGATCCTAAGAGGCAGCCGCTCAAGGTTACAAACCTGGGGACATTCGTCCAGTTGGGTCAAAGACATCCTGTTGCCAGAGGGTAGTTCAGCCAATCTTTCCTCATCTAAGGGTGTGTCTGCCCCAGGTACCTGCAAAGGGGAGGGGCCTATCAGTGGTCCGCCAATGGGGAAACGCCCTGCCTGTTACAGTCTTGTATTTCAGCATTCAAGTGATGGATTTTTGCTTCTTAAAATTTAAGCAATTCTTAAAATTTGCTTCTTAAAAAAAATTTCCCCACATCATCCCTCATTTAAAGTTACAATTAAGTATTTTCATAATTCTGTAAAAGCTTTGGTCTAGTGTCAGAAAGGTCAGTCTCACTCTACCAAATTGAAAGCCAGTTTGCCAGGCATGAAGGGATGCCTGATAATCAGTCATGTGTCATCCTGGGAAGCTTGTTCCCACCCCAGAGTTTGCACTAATGACTAGTGTTTTCTACATGACAATCCACGAACAACTTGAGAGTTCGTGGCGGCTCAACTCAGTTATTCCCATCAAGATGTTTTCTTTTGTCCCTGGAGGCTTTGGTGGTGACAGGATTTTCCCTTCTTCCTTACCAGACTCTTAGAAAGTTTGGTTTTAGCATACACTAGTAAGAAGCACCTAGGCAGACTTTCTAATACTTTGATGTATTATTTGAAATCAAGTAAAAATATATTTTTTGCTGATAGTATTAAATTCTGTTAATTTCCATAATATCTTTTCACTTCATTCCTAAAAGTGTATTTTTCATTTACTTCATGTCACAGGATTTAATAACCCTTGCATACTATGTGCTCTACTTTCTTACATTATCTACTCATATGAGGAGAAAGTGGATTTTTTTTCTATCCTCTTGCCTGATGAGATTGAAACAAAGATCTAATAAAATACAAGACAGTATATTTCATCTGAGAAATAGTAGATCCTGTTATGTATTCCTATTTCTATAAGAGGGGTTCCTACACTCATTCATGTCTTCCTCCTCCCATGAAAATAAAAAGAACATCCCTGCTTGCACCACTATGGAATGCACTCATTTCCACATGCTGACGCTTGTCACCATTTTTTGTCACAGATGTGACAGAATTACAGCGTCTTTTTATTTGATCTTCCAAAGATCCAAAGATGTTCAAGGATTCAGTGTGCTCAGTCTCCCCATGCTGTCATTTGTCGTTGGGAAAGGAGACCTCATTTGCAACAGATACAAAACTATTTGTCATTTTGCAGCTTTGCCAAAAATAAATGAAAGTATTAAGGACTACATCTCCGAGCAGCTGTTAATAAATGGGAGGAGGATTGTTCATTAGAAACTGCATAAGGACATGGACTATGTGTGCCGTTGCCTTTCACAGACACATCCCCAAGATTCCATATATCAGCAAAGCCAAATGGTGCACTCACTATGTCAATGGAGACACCACCTGTCTTCTAGAGTATTAGCATTTTAAACAGACCTGTCCTTGTCACATTGGAGCTGTAATCATTTAATACCGTATTTTTAAAGTAAGTTATGCTGGTTGACATTTTATATGTCCAAAGAGTGACTGGGGACTACCTTTAAATGCTGACTTTAAAATGTTATAGTCCTTTATAACCTCTCTTCTAAAATTGAGAACTAGGGAAGACTTCATTTGTAGTGAACAGCTTTGCTCAGCCCTTCCGAGGGAAGAGCCTCTTGAAGTAATTCCCATTCATTCTTATGTGTGTGTGGCCAAACTAATAGAACATATTCACATGTTCACTTTAATTAGAATGTATGCATTCCATATTTGTTTAATTGGAATACATTTAATTATATATGTGTCCTAATTAAAAAGAACATTTGAATAACTTCGAGGGCTAGAGATAGTTAGAGCAGAATAATTGGAAACTTCCCACATATGTGACATAAAATGGCTTTTAAGGGGTTTAATTTTCCCATTCTACACTCTCCGACCAAATTACTGTATTTTATAAAACCACACTGTGCACAAATTGCCAGTGCTCGTGGCTCCTGTCCTTTGGCATCCTGAAATTCTAACCTTCCTTGCCAAGATTTTAAATGAATGACTGGAGAGGGTTATTTTAAGTTATGATTATACCAAATAAATTAGTCACTAGCCAATTTGAATTTCGAGCTGTTGCTTTTCGGTTGGATATGAGGGACCCACAGAGAATGAGAGAGTTTACCAACTGGAAATACCTTCTTTATCCCTATATAGTAAATACAATTCTAAAAATCCATTCTCTCTTAGTGTAGCTCTGATCACGCAGTAAGCTCTTTTTCCCACAGATGAACTAGATGTTTTCAAATGCCTAGACATGTGCACAAGCTCTGTCCCAAAGGATAGTGGTTGGATGTGACTGTGGTCACTAATGACAGAAAATTGTTAGCATGTGTGAGCTGTTCTAGCGACCCTTAACTGAAATAAATGTGTGGTCTGAAGTCCATCTCCTTAAGGACAGGTGTCTGTTTCACAGTTGGCACTCTGCAAATTGGCCCAGTGATTAAGTGGGCATGGACACAGATGTAACCTTTAGCTCCCAGGGATGGGTCCCCAAGGAAATGATTAAGGTGCACCTGCAGAGCTGACTCAACGACAGCTTGTGTCTCTGCTCAGCCTGGGTTGGAACTCATTACAGAGCATTTGGGATGTCGATGCACTGTGTGCCTATTCTGAAATACTTCCCCAAACAGACAGCAGCCCTAGGTCATTAATGGGAGTCACTGGAATGTTGCTGTTTGATGGTTTGTCTCTCACAGTCTGAAGAATAAACAAGTCAGGATAAAGTCAGTGTGTCAGTTAACCGTCGTAGAGGAGTACCAGCCTGTGGACAAGTTCAGTTCCTATCCTACCTCCTAAAGTTCCGCCATATTGAACAATCCCTCAGTTTTCAGTACTGTTTCATGTGTGTGGATCTAAATCAGATCAAACTTGACCACAGTAGAATAGAAGTTATCCTTCAGTGGAAATTTTAATGCTCATATCTATAATTAAAGTACTTTATTTAATAATGTAAAAGTCAGATATTAAGAACTTAATTACCATTTTGGCCATTTTTCAGTTATGAGATCAATGCAAAATAAATTTTAAAATAATATAAAATTCATTTACATAGTTGTTGGTTTGTTTTTTAATCAAATGTTTTTATATCTGGAATTTTTTTTCCTCTTACTTTTTCTCTTTGGGAATAAATACTTTTGTCATTCCATATTGATTTTGTTTGTGTACCAGGCTACAGATGGGAATTTACCTTTGTTTATTTCATATATTTCCGATCAATTCCAACTCATGCCCAATTATATTACACTAAATTAACATAATTCAACAGATGTTGATATTTAAATGTTTTCTGGCATTCAAATCTTGGACAGCTGTATTAGAGCTTAGGGAAAAGGCAAACATTTAGAGTTAAATGCTGAACATATGCTTAAATTACTAATTAGAAAGATGGAATGAAAACTATGTGTTCTCCTTCCTAAGGACAATAAACCTCAGATAAAGATTTTCGTAATTTTTTTAACAGCAGATTACAGTATGGGACATACTCCCAAACTAGAGGACACAGGCAGGCATCATAGATAGCTTCATTGAATTTCAAATTTAGTCCCTAAAAACTGTGAATTGTCTGTTTCACTAAGTCTGGAAGGAACTATAGTGACTTTGTACTTGTAAGCTTAAGGATCAAAAGATAAAATGTTGCTTGGGCTAAAAGTGATTTTTACTCTATTATCATGAAAAATGCTTATATAGAGAGAAATGCTAAGAAAAGGCGAACTCATATCAATCTATCAGCTAGCTGTCTTAGAGACGTATCAATGTGTGCAGAGGCTAATGAATCAAACAGAAAATTCATCAAGGAAATACAAATGGTCACCACATGAAAACATGCTCAACATCTTTAGCCATCAGAAAAAATGGAAACCAAAACTTCCCCTAAATTCCATCTTACTCCAGTCAGAAGGGCTTTCAGGAGGAAACCAGATGACAGCTGTGCTGGTAAGGATGGGGGAGGAGAGTCCTAGTACAGCTTCGCATTTACTCTAACAACAGCAGTAACTCATTGACAAGTATGAATATACGTGTTCAGTTCATATATACTCTCACTGTCTTCAAACCCTATCTGTCATGTTACTTAATCTTGATCTGTCAGTCCACTTCTCTAAAATAACAAGCTCTCTTTATTAGCATATATTCATTTTATAAAACCATGAGTTTTCTTGGGACATCTGTACATGTGTATCATGAACTTTGTATTCAATCACATCACCTTCCTGTTGTCGCTCCAGACCGCTTCTTTCTGGTCACTTCACCCTTCCCAATGAACTTGCTCCTGCTTTCATGTCTTTTTAAAATACAGGTTCCACCAATGAGACAATTACTTGCTGTTTACCCCTTTGAATATTATGCTTGGGGGAGGGGTGCTTCCTAGTCCTATTTTTCTGTATTGGTGTCATTTTATTCTTTATTAAAACCCCATTGTGCCTGTGTACCATATTGTCTACATTCATTTGGTGGATGCATCATTTGGCTTTTGTGGATGATACTGCAGTAAGCTTAGGAGTATATGTATCCTTTGGTGTGCTGACTTGGATTCCCTTGTGTATGTACCCAGGAGTGCTATAGCTGGGTTCATCTGTTTTTAGTATTTTTTAGGGACCTCCATAACGATTTCCATAGTGGCTGTACTGATTCATCTTTCCACTGATAATGTACTAGGACACTCTTCTCCCCCATCCTTATCAGCACAGTTGTCATCTGGTTTCTTCCTGACAGCCCTTCTGACTGGAGTAAGATGGAATTTAGGGGAAGTTTTGGTTTCCATTTTTTTTTCTGATGGCTAAAGATGTTGAGCATGTTTTCATGTGGTGGCCATTTGTATTTCCTTGGTGTTCAGTGCCTTAGTCCATGTACCGATCAGATTATTTGACAGAAAATCACAGTAACATTGCACTTTCTTTAACAGTAACAGTAATTAACATGCATGAATAGACATCCCATTCACACATTTCCTTGATGACTGTATTCTTTAATGTCTTTAATTTCCTTATACTATATATGAGTTCTCCTTCCATACATGTTCTGTTTTCTTAGAATTATTTTGTTGAAGATGTCAAATTGGACCTAAAACTGAGAAGGTTTTGGAAAGAGCTCACTCATTTCTGTTTCCTGCCCTTTGCATGAACTTGGTAAAGAAAATCTGAGTGCACAAGACAAAGGGAAGTCAAGTTGGCTGTCCTGTAAAGAGCCCCACCTCTGATGACCCTTTTCTGTGTCATTCAGTATGCCCCTCTGTCCCCTGCGCTCTTGTAAATGGTGTTCAGATCTAGTGAGCCAATGGCCCTCAGGTTTCTCTTTTGTGTCATTCTGTTTAACAAAGGGACACATACAACACATTGTGCTGCCTTGGCCATGGTGATCACTGCACATAGTTGATGACGAATGACAAAACCACGATATTTCTCTAGTTCTGGGGGTTTTTATAGGACTACTTCTGTTAAGACTTTCTCCCACCTCTTGAATATTGTATGGTACAGATGATGTGGAGAAAGTCTGATGGATGTTTGGCCCTTAGTTTCCGTTTGCAGGGATGGGCTTGTCTCCTTGGGCTTGCAGTCCTAAGCACTGGACAAACTGCCTCTCAAAATGGATGGATGGGGAGGGATGGAGGAGTGAATACAGAACTGACAAATATTCCCTCAGTTGAGAAAGAACCCCCCCCCCTTTTTTTTTCTTGAGTCAGCGTCTTATTGTATAACCCAGACTGAGTCCCTGTGTCTTCAGCTTCTTGAATGCTGGGAATATAGGCATATGCTCATACCCAACTCATAATAACTGAAAGATTGAGTGTAGTGTTGTATTTAATTATCCTTGTTTTAAAATTTACCCTATGCAGGGGCTGGAGTGATGGCTTAGCAGTTAAGAGCACACTGACTGCTCTCCTGGAGGACCCCGGTTCAATTCCCAGCACCTACACAGCTTCTAACAACTGTCTGTAAAAGATCTGACATCCTCATACAGATATACAGATAGGCAAAACACCAATGCAAGGGCTGGAGAGATGGCTCACTGATTAAGAGCACTGACTGCTCTTCCAGAGGTCCTGAGTTCAATTCCCAGCAACCACGTGGTGGCTCACAACCACTTGTAATGAGATCTGCTGCCCTCTTCTGGCCTGCAGGGATACATGCAGGCAGAACACTGTATACATAATAAACAAATAAATAAATCTTTAAAAAAAAAACACCAATGCAAATAAAAATAAATAAATTACTTTAAAAATTTACTCTCTGTGTAACTGAAAGTTTTCCTGTGTCCCATGTGGTCCACAGCTGCTCAGACCCAAGTAAACACACAGAGACTTATATTAATTAAAACTGCTCGGCCATTAGCTCAGGCTTACTACTGACTAGCTTTTACACTTAAACTTAGCCCATTTCTGTTAATCTATATGTCACCACATGTTCCGTGGCTTTATCTGTGTGCCATTATATGCTGTGCCCTGGACAGTAGGCTTGTGTCTCCTGACTCAGCCTCCCTCTTCCTAAAATTCTTGTCTGCTTATCACACATATACTGCCTGCCTGGCTACTAGCCAATCAGCGTTTTATTAAACCAGTGTACAAAAGCATTATTCCACAACACATTTGTAGCAGATCTCCTGATTATCCCCCTTACATATGAAGAAAAAGAGAAAGGGTTGAATAATTTTCCCAACTCAATGGTAGGTAATGTATCAGTGTTGTTTCCCAAATCTTATTTCTAATCCCTGTGAAGTTATCTTGAGCTGGGGATATATCTATGTAGTAGACATGTGCTTACAATGTATGAGGCCCTGAGTTCAGTTCCCACCATGATGTGTGGGTAGGTGGGAGTGGTGGTGGTAGCTTATTAGCCTTCTACCCTGACATCTTAAACACTATTAAAATTGCCTTATTTGTGTCCAAAAAAAGTGATAACATTTTGAAATCACAGCTCATTGGGTAGCTGATCATCTAGCATTTAATTTCTGAGATTTAAAAAAATATATATATAGCTGTGTATGCCTGCCAGCAGTCTAAAGGAGAAAAGAAACAATGGCTTTCATTTGAAAATGATTTTTGTAGCATGGTGTTTTTCTTCATGAGCATTGAAATTAAATCTTTTAATACAGTGAGTAATAGACTTGAATTAGAAAAGTTATGAAGGAACTTTGGCTCAAATATTTCAATGTCAAAACTAGTCCTGAGTATAAGCTGACATGCTCTAGCTTTCCATGTGTTTTGATTGCATTGAATTAGAAGAATGCTATCATGTTCTGCTTTCTGGTCATATTTACTTACCCAAAACCATTTGGATGAGGCTTTTAGTAGAAGAGGGGGACTGAAAGCATTCCTTCTACAAAGTCTACACCGGGATGCAAGATCACAAAAGAATGGTAACACCAGAATAAGTGTACCCCATAGCCTGAGACAGTCACTAAAGAAACTTAGTGTTTTTCTCTTTCCTTAGGTAAGCATGTACATTAGTGACATTGAAACCAATAAAAGTACAAATTGTTTAAAAGACAAAACTCAGAGGCAGGTGGATCTCTGTGCATTTGAGGCTAACCTGGGCTACAGAGTGAGTTCCAGAAAAGGTGCAAAGCTACACAGAGAAACCCTGTCTCGGAAAACAAAACAAAACAAAAAACCCCACAAAACTCTTGCAAGCTCTGGGCATGCCTGGATAAATTTCATTCAGTAACTATTTTATAAGCATATGATATTAGCAAGGATGCACTTGCTGCCGGAAATACCCTTCAATAAATCAAATGTGGGCCCCATTGCCTTCATGGCATATAGTCTGTGCAGAACACCCATCCATGCCATGGTAACTGTAGCCTAAGGTAGAAGACACTATTTTGGGGGGGGGGGGTTGTTCCAAGAGAAGAGCAGTTTCTGCAGCAGGGACCCAAAGGGCTGTGTAAGAGAGGTGGCAAGTCCATTGGTTCTGATGGACTCTCACTAATAAGCAACTTAAAAACAAGATTCAGGTAAGTTTGTTTTCACATGGTAGCAGTAACATACTCCAAAATAAATACCTAGTTACATGTTTCACAAGTTCCAGACATTCTGTCCTGTTTCTCAAATAGTATGTCAATATGAAGATGAAAGTAGCTGCCATGTTCTCCTTGCTTTATTTCCATCTTACTCAGCAAATGAACTTTAGACAGTGACAGTGCTATGATTTCTCTGAACAGGCACACTCACTGGACAGGGCATAGAACCAAAGCTGAGCTCAGTGAAGTCAGTGTGTCCCAGCCCAGGCATGCAAGGAAATGAATGACAGAGGAGACCTTGGAGAATGGGGGCTTTCTTACTGTGTCTTTTGGTTAGCATCTAATAATTAATAAATGTTGAAGATTTGTTAATTATTGAATGTGTTTGAGTGAATTTAAATAATAGTTGGAGAAATGCTTTTTTAATGCCGAGTGCAATGTGGAGGGTACAACCTTCCAGCAGTTTGAGTCCTTGTGTTTCTAACACATGACAGTAGCTGTTAGGTTCTGAGAATGAGATGCAGTTGTCGGCCTGGAGTTGTTGTCCACATAGTTAACTGACAGATCCTTCTGATCTGAAAACAACTGGAGGCCACAGTGTATGGTGAGTGTAATGACAGATGCGCTGCACTGACATGGATGTAGAGAGAAAGCATCTGGAAGCGGGGCTCAGAACACTTCAGAAAGAGGAAGTTCGCAGTCCTGCACTGAGTGAGCTATAAGGGAGGAAGAACCTGCTCTCCAAGATGGGCACAGTTAGGAAACAGGGAGAGGAGTTTGGGGAGTAAATGGAATGCTCCTGCCTCTAATGTTAACACTAATGTGTAGCCTTGGTGATTAACTAGCAAAGCATCTGTAGAAACCAGACAAGTATGGATGCGTACTTCCATGAGGGCCCTTCTAGGCACCAGGAGCTCTTCTCTCTAGATGGGGGTCTCTTCCCTGGCATATTCTCAGAAGCACCAGTGATTATCCGCCCTGCAAACACCACCTTGTTGTGTAGGACAATGACATGAGGAAAGGATTGTGGATGACACATGCGAATACCAGTCCCTCTGATGGTCAGAGGTGTCCACCACCAAGCTAGGCTTTCCATAAAGCACGGAATACACCATAGACAGAAAGCAAGACAGGTCTGTGGTACCAAGCCATGACCCAGCAAAAGTTCATGGCAGTTGGCTCAGCTGAGAGTGTCAGTAGATTTCAGACCCAAACTTGTGAGCTTTGAAGTCTGAGATAAAAATGGGTACTTTGTTCTAATGTGCTGCACCCTAGGTAAACAGAATCAAATATTAAAGAAGAAAAAACCTTTCTGTTAATCAAGAAACAACTTAGTTGTTATTTTAAATGACCTTTATGCTTTCCTTATTATTATATTGATACAATTGTGTGCATATGCGGTCGTTTATTGCATCACATACTTGTGTGGTGTGTTTAGGGACAGCTCACCGAGGGTACCTCCAGGTAGACTACATGGCAGCATGTGTTATCTTTCCTTAACTGTGAGAACCCAGATAAATTATATTTACCTTTCCTGTCTATGCCCTGGGCTTCTTAACTGCAAAGCTGGCATGATAGTATGGTAGAAGCAATAGCTGTCACTGTGTATGCAATGTGTGTCACATACCTTACATAGGAATATCTAAAACCTCCCCCAAAACCTTTAAAGTCCATACTAGTTGACCTGTGGTAACTGAAATGACTCCTGGCCTCCCCAGCTGTAAGCTTGACAGTCTTCGGCACAAATTCACCCTCTGCCCAAAAAACCTGCGTTTGTCAGTACCATTTTTTTCATGTATCATTTGATGTATGCCCTCTTACAGGCTTGTAGCAAAACCATCCAGTAATACTGAGAAGAAAATGCCCGTGAAATGCCAGCACACACACACAGTCAATAGTGTGACCCTCCACCGTTCTCGGAACCTTTCCCCCAGGGCACTTGTGGGATTCCTCATTCGTGTGAGTTACTTTCGAGACTAGTAAAGAGAAGTAGCTCAGGTGAGGTGCTCAGGCTCAAGCAGTCACTGTTGGGTTGTGATATGTGTGGGTACTTGGAGGGCACTTGGTTTAAAGTTACATTTTAAATTTTATTGTTCATCATATTGTACTATAAAAGGTACCCTATAGATATGAGATATCTTAAATATTACATAGATGTTGTCTTGTTTCTTGAAACAGTCTCACCGTAGCCCAGGCTGGGCTGGAATTCACCATGTAGCTGGCCTTTAACTCATGACAGTGCTCCTGCCTCAGCCTCTTGAGTGCTAAATTACCAGTGTGAGCCATGATGCATAGTTAACTGTGCTGCAGATGCAGATGGCTGGTTTCAGTCTCCTGCTCCTGTTAGTAAGGGATACATACCCCCACTCCCCAATAGACCAGAACCAGCAAGGAACTGCCCTAGGAGGGCACATGCATAGATATTTCACACTGGCTCCTGTGGGTGCTCACCTGGCCATGGTGAGCGCAGTAAGCCAGATCTCATAGCAGCCACCAGGTACAGAGCAGGGAAAGCAGATTGGGAAGAAAGAGGAACGGGATTAGGACTCTGCACCTGGGACAGCAGAGCCTCTAATAGGACTGATGTGTCAGTAGCAGCTGAGAGGGGCTGCTTGCTGGCAGGGAGAGGCTTTGAGCAAGAGAATGCAAAATTAGTAGACACAGGCTGCGTGTTACCAATGGGGAAAGCTGCTGCAGGAATCCTATAAGGCGACCCTATCACAAATGATGTTTTGTTCTAGAATGTGAACGAACACCGTGGGGGTCCAGGGGCCTGTTTCTGAAGGAACTAAGATGTAGAAAGACTCACAATCAGATGATAAAGCCAAGGACGGCATGAGCCCCATCACTACCTGCAGTTACCTACTTCCGGGCATAGACCCAACACCTAACCTATTCAAGGAGAGTTGGCATGAGATTGCAGCAGACTGTAAACCAAGTGACAGAGAGAGAGAGAGAGAGAGAGAGAGAGAGAGAGAGAGAGAGAGAGAGGAGAGAGAAGGCAACAAAACCAAGAGCCGCTCTGTGGTGGACTACCACTCCCGAAGAGTCTTGCTCCACTTGTCCTGGGAGATTTGACACAAGAAGGGGCTGGAGAAGAGCTCAGTTCATGAAGGGCTTGTGTACCAGCATGAGGACAGAATTGGGGTTCCTCAGCATCCACAGTTAAACCAAGTCTATAATCCCAGCTCTTGGGGTAGAGGCAGGAGACCCCTAAGGCAAGCTGCCTGCTAGACTCCCTGAATTGGCAGCTCAGGGTTCACTGAGGGACCCTGACTTAGTGGAGAGCAATTGAGGGGGACACAAACCTCTGGCCTACACAAGCACGGGCATACACACACACACACACACACACACACACACACACACACACACACACACGGGGGCGGGGGGAGCACAAAGGTTTTAAATGAAAACACTGCAAAACAAGGACTTGAGTCCTCATCCTATGAAAACAGATTGCTTGAAAGTTCCTCATACTTGTGTGCACTGGGGTCCAGAAGGAGCAAAGCTCCAGCCCACCCCTGTCTATTCAGTTTAATCTGAGGAGACACATTGACGCCGGGTAAGGGGGAGGGGTGGCTGTTGGAGTCCAGAGAGGGCGGGTCAAACAGGGCTGCATTTCCCCGTGCTGTCCATCCCTCTGCCACCCAGGCTCTCCTCCAGTGACACCACAGACCCGCCTCACTTCTGTGCAGCTGATGCCCTGTCCAGGCGGATATTGTCCCAGCTGACAGTGAGCGTTCTTGCCAAATGCCAGGGCCATGGTCACATCTGCTTGTCTCTCTCTGCAGCTTGTCCCAGGCTGCTTGGGAACACATTGTATCCAGGGGGCAGCTTTCGCAAGGCCTGATGCTCTGAAAAGACTCTAAATGTGTGCTGTAAAGAGACAAGCTCCCGTTGTCTTGGCTTTACTGTTATTGTGTTTGACGTGGCCTGCCTCGGTGCTGTCAGCCCCTGTCAAAGCCACGCTGTCCGGCAAGGTGCTTCTCCGTGGGCTTTGTCGTCGCTTTGTGTGATTACTTTTTCTTTCCTCCAGATGATAAGATGTCCTGTCTCCTACAGTCACCAGTCTGAAAGGCTGGCTTGCAGGAAACAATGGGGTAATTCAGGTGCAGTCTGTTTAAGAGGCTTCTGGGTTCTGGCTTTCTTATGTTTAATAAAATACCTCATGGGAAGCCTCTTTCCAGTCATCTTCAACAGAGAAATCCATCCAAGCAGATGGATTTCTTTGTCCTTTCCACTTAGAATGACAGACAGGAGAGTCAAGACTGCAGCCTAGTCTCATCCTGGGACCCCACCCAGGTACTGACCCAGGGTGCTGAGCAAAGCCTTGAGCCACCCTTCATCCCCCCCTCTCTTCTCTTCACAGGTGACTTCTTAGCTAACACAGATGCACTAATCTAGTCACTGGCAGTTTTTCTACAGGGCCTTACAAAAGGATCTTAACAATTATGAACACCTTAGATGTGCTCATGGGATATTGCATTGTTCTTAAGACACCTGCTCCCCCCCCCCAAGAACGAGCTCTCAGTGCCATGCTTTGCAAAGACAGATGGCCAAGTAGACTGAAGACACGGGCTGCCTTTGAAACATTCATTCATTTTAAATTAAAATCGCAACTGCTGTGTTAACAGACCTAGCTGCTCGTAGCTGCCCTACTCCCCATGTCTGAAATGAGGTGGGAGAGGGGCCAGCCTGTGCTCTTGCTGTTCAGTAGCTCAGATCCCCCCACATGCAAGCCCTCATTTTCTGTTGAACTTTCTGGAGTCCACGGGCTTTTTCCTTCTGCTTCACATCTCAGGTCACCGAGTCCATTGCCTCTGATTGTAGTCTCCATGCATGGTTATTTCCCCTGTTATGTACCTGTACTGGGTGGGCTGGAGAATTGGATGAAGATGGTACTGTTTGCTCGGTAAACATTCCCAAATGTTTTAGAAGAGGGTGGTCTTCTTGGAGTCTGTCTCCCACAGTTTTGTAAGTGAGCCTTGCTAATACATTTTGAATATTGTGAGAAATGAAGTTGTAAAGACAAAATGGATTTAAGGGTACTTCCCAAGCATTTAAATACTTGCGTTATGAACACCTACTGCAAGAACAGTGTTGGGTAGAAGTCAGGGTAGACAGGTACAATGTTTGCTGTACATGGCTGAGGAACTGAGTTAATATTCTGAAGACCCACATTAGAAGTCAGGCATGATGTCTCAGGACTGTAGCCCCTGTGCCTGGAGAGAAAGGCAGATTCTCAGTACTCAGTAGCCCCTGGTGTAGCTGAAACAGTAAACACCAGGCTCCCTGAGAGGCCCTGTCTCAAAGGATAAAGTGGAGAGTGATGATAACACCAAACGTTGACTTCTCCCTCCTCACACATGTACAGGCAGGCGCACGCGCACACACACACACCCTAACAGAAAAGAAAACCATTTCCACCATTTTTGTTGTTTTTATAATGGTCTCTTGGTTTATATTTTTGGGTACTCCTGTACCATAGCTGAGGTGTCTAGTGTAGTAAGAAGGTAACCCTGATCCTAGGCTTTGGGAGAGAACCACGTAGACTAAAGTATGTGAAAGTGGCTTGAGGAAAGAGTTCAGTGGGTAAAACGATGTAATGTGTGAGCACAAGGAAGACCCTGAGTTTCATCCCCAGACATGGCAGCAGTGCATAGAGGTTTGTGCCTGTGATCCCAGTGCTACGAAGGCTGAGATAGGTAGGTCCCCGGGGCTCTGACCAGCAGCCAGTCTAGCTCAATCAGTGAGCTCCAGGCCAGCAACAAAAGAGAAGATGGGCACTCTTCTGAGGACCTGCACCTGAGGTGGACTTCTGGCCAATACACATGTGCACTAGCATGTATGTGACACATGAACACACAAGCAGAAAAAGTAAACTCAGACTATCATGAGAATATAAAATGGAAGTGTTGGAACTTCATTAACTGGGATTAAAGCTGTGATTTCAGAGAAAAAGCTAGAGAAGCACAGTTGCATGTGGGATAGAGGAAGATCTCTAGTTTGCAAGGGAACTTGAAATGGGCTCTCCCACAGTCGGCCACTTGGCCTTCAGGAACACTACTTCACCTTTCTGTAGACAGGAACTGTTTCTTATGGCTTCTGCTCTGTACACTTGAGAGTTGTAGCATTGTCCTGCTAGAATTAAAATTCAAAAAGTAGGAGACGGCTCAGAGTTTAAGAACACTGGCTGTTCTTCCAGAGGTCCTGAGTTCAATTCCCAGCAACCACATGGTGGCTCACACCATCTGTAAAGAGATCTGGTGCCCTCTTCTGACATACAGGCAGAACACTGTATAAATAATAAATAAATAAATCTTTAAAAAAAAAAAAAAAAAGAATTCAAAGAGAATAGACTCCAAAAGTGTAGGTTTTCCATTAAAGAAAATCCTACAAGGGTGTGTATGTGTGTGTGTGTTTCATTCAAGTGCTTAGGATGGTCACACAGACTCGATGATTTAATCTCTACTAGTGTTAATAGACTGTCCCTGCCACTGTCCTCACCACTCTTAATTATCTGCACTAAGAACTGAATGCCCCTTTTTTCTTCATGTCTTCATGTCTTCTTCTCTGGCCTCTGTGTTTTCACCACTTAAAAGCATATGCTAAGTTCATAGTGTGTACTAGTAAATGCTGAATTACTTTTGTACAAAAAGAATAGGTCTCTATGGTTTTCTTAAAATGCTTAAACTTTTTATGTAGTTTAAAAAAATAAATGTGACAAAAAATAATAAATGTGACTATAATCATTTATTTTTCTTAAGATCATGAGGCAAGATTTCTCTCTTCAATCTAAGAAATAATTTATAGTTTAGTATGACAATAACCATTTGAAAGCAAAGTAAAATTAACTGACTTAACTAATTTTTTAAAATTGAGATTTATTCTATAACAAAGAAACACTATGGACTCAGTACAAAAGGAAAACTAGTAGATGACTATTTCTTACTAAGCTATGTAGTGGATTTCATGTTCTTTGTCTATTTCTGCCCACAGTATTATTTACCTCACTCATCATGGCTGTACCTATGCTTGAAACAATCCGTTCAAATGTATTCAGCAATGTTTTTTCATTATATTTAAACCTACATATATGTATATATATTATAAATATGTACCACTTTGTTACTTATATCACTTTTTTCTTTTCATTTCTGAAATACTGGCTGTTTTCAATTTAGATTGTTTAAAACCTCATGCCACCACCAGATACCTGTATGTAAGGGTCAAAGAGCATGCACTTTAGTAAATACGTTTCATTTATTTCTGCTCTGTGGTTTTCAGCCCCTATCCCAACCTCACGTCAAGGGTTATGGGCCTGGGAATGGGCGCAGAACCCGTCTGTGGCTTACCAAGGCCAAAGACTACTAAATCCTCTCTTTCTTTGCATTAGCCTTTTGGTTTCTAATTGAGCCATTATTTTTCTAAAACATTTTTTAATCTAGAAGACTAAAATTAAGCAGAATTGAATAAATATAACTGATTCCAAAAATAACAAGGCTCACCCTAAGTTCTTGTATGTCATGTCTTTGCACATTTGTACCTAGGATCATGTTAGACTACTGGGAGCAGCAGACAGGCATTCATGCATTCAAATTGTTCTCTCCTGACTAGTAAATAATTAAACAATTCTAATTGTATGAATTATAAGAACAACATCACCATTTCCTTCCATCTATTTAAAATGTTTTAAAAGAATTCACTGCTGCATAATATCCGAAAAGAAATTGATCATACTTTTCCTGTAATAAATGTCGTCCTGACAGTAAAGCATTAGCAACCAATTGATAACCTAGCAACAATATTGTGATCTCTTTAGATAATTAATCTTCGCTATTTTCCTGTCAGAAGCAACAGTGCTTGATTTTATGTTGAGCTAGAAAGATTGCCAGTTTTGAAAATTAAAAAGCATTCCTTTTATATTATTCATCCCAGTAACAATTTATGATGGTGCATTTAGCTGCTGAACGCTTGTCAACAAACGTAATTATGTTTCGATATAAACAAGATTGGTGGTTTTACTATGCAGCTCCATCTTTGGTGAGAATGTTTTGATTTAGGTTCAGATTATACAAGCTGTGTGTTCATGTGTCATTTTCCCCCTCCTTTGTTAATAGTTTTTATTTCTTCTGATAATTACTTGTAGGCAAACAAGCATGCATTTAGGATCCTTGTGCACAGGAGACATCAAAAGGAGAAGAAAAGCTGCCCCTTTGCCTGGACCCACTACAGCAGGTAAAACAAAGCGGAAGGAGCGGAACACAGATTCTGACCACATAAATCAACACGAATAAAACATAGGCGATCGGTAATCACTCTTGCTGCAAGAGAGGCATGGTTGCAAGAAATTGGAATGCAGGTCATTTGCCTTTACATTAGGATGTATAGTCTGTTTGTTGTGTGGACCTTTTAAGTAGCTTACTCATGAGACATGTGCTGTGCACACACCCACCCAAATGGGTAAGACACAGCAAAGATAAAAACCTCCAAAGCTGTGTCTTTGGCTGGCCTGAAGAAATTTCAGACTTGTAAGGGAAGCAGGGAATAAGCAGATGAAATGATGAATGGCTCACTACCTAAGACCATGTGATTACTAGACCTGAGTGGTAGTCATAGGGTCGTCACTGTGTAACTGCTAAAGCCTGCTTTTTTCATGGCAGTGCTCTTAGCATTCTGGGTGTGTACATATTTTGAGGATATATGAAGACCGCCTTTTGCTCTTGTTCCTCCATTTTACTTCCTAACCATCTCTTCCTTTCTGAAATAACCTGCCTGCCCTTCCAGACAGAAGCCGAGGCTTGAATATGGTGCATGGTGTTGGTACAGTTCAGTAGTGTACATACGGCCTCAGCAGCCATGCTCTAATTAGAACTCTCCTGCATACTATGTAAGTGAACTTACAGAATATTATGAAAATGTTTGTCTTTTTTCTTTTACATTAAGAGATGATGCCTAGGGTATCCCACGCAAAGGTCAGAGACAAGGCTAGATAGGCCACACATATCACAACTGCCATCTAGTTATCAAAAGTATCATGTCTCAGAAGAAGAAAGGACTATGGGGTGGGGGATGGAGTAATAGGAGAGCAGATCCCATCAAAATACATCATATGCAAAACTAAAGATATTGTAGCAAACCTATTATTTTATACAATTAAGCATACACTAATATAAAATGAATGAAAAAGACCCATCTATTGCATATAGTGACTTGAAATTTATAGAAGATGCATTAGCTATTTCTGCAAAGAAATGTAGAATATTCATGAAATACTTGTAATATATAATATCTCTCCATAAGGAAATGCAGCCACATTTTAGGTCAAATAGATGTGATAAGATCTTCCAGTCTCTCCTAAGGCTGGGACAGGATTCCTCAACGTCCCCATACCCAGTGAGCTCTGAGCTCAGTGGCCGAAGCCACAGAAGAACAAGTCCTAGAAGTGTTGTTAATGGTCCCATGTAGCCACAGTAACAAAGCAGAAGACTGGGCCAGGCCCTGATATGAAGCACCTATGTGAAGTGGGGAACACCAGGTGCTTGAAGTAGGGGTCACATAGTTTTTTGTGTAGCAGATTTTGACTTCAGAGCTCAGGGCATTAGAGGAAACTGTTTACGGAGAATTTAGATGTAAACCTTAACTTCAGCCTAAAACAGTCCTTTGTTCATAAGCCTGTGCTAAGCTTGTGCCAGCATATTCCAGATACTGTATTGCAAGTCTGTGGAGACCTTTTAAGATCTGAGATTTTCATTTTACTACTAGACTTTAGCTTATGGAATAAAATTCAGGCATTTAATGTGGTGGGTTTTGTCATTGTTATTGTTTGGGTTTTGTTTGTTTTTGGTTGCTAACACGGTATGCTGCTCATTTGAGTGTGTTTCAAACCTGTGTGCAGTGGTTCCTTTCAGAGAGGGAGAAGTGCAGGTATTTGGGACAAGTTTCAAGAGAAGGTCTTGTAACACTAACGTCCCAGACCTGAGGGAAGGTGCCTATCTGGATGCAGTCAGAGAAGCCATTGCATAAATACACTCGGATGGTGAGGTTAGACATTGGACATCGCCCTGTCCATGAAAATGGCTGTTTTCAAATCTGGAATAAAGTTAGTCAAAGGATACAGAGTCCATTGCATCTATACATTTCCAGACTGTACTGGCCTGTAGGATTCCTCTTGAAAAAGTGTTCTTGAGGCTGGAGAAATGGCTCAGTGGGTGAGAACGCGCTGTGCAGATACGAGGACCTGAGTTCAGATACCCAGCAGCCACCCAAAAAGTTAGAGCCGTCCAAGAGTGCCATAACTCCAGTGCTGCTGGGGACAGAGCCCAGAGACTGGTCACAAGGGCTTGGCTAGCACCAGCCTCACTCCAGGTTCATGCAACGGCCTCATGGCACTAAGGGAGGGAGGGACAGTGGGACACGAATGCCTCCTCCGGCCTGTTTGCATATGCACACATACACACATGTATGTTCTTACTGTGTTCACAGGTCCTTGCAGACCTTCCAAAGACACACTTCCCTGACGTAAACCCTCATGTTACTTTCTTGTCGTCAGCATTGAATCTAAATGAGGAAAATTCAAAAGAAAACTCCTCCTCATATGAAATAGGAAGAATCAAGAGATGAACAGGTGGATATTGCTTGTGATTCTGACTTCTCCATAATTTATTACGAAAACAAATAGCAGACATAGAAAGAACTTAGCAAAAACTTACTGTAAATATATAATTGGAAACTTTTAATTTGCCATCCCGCATTGGATCTGTATAAGCTGATGACTCTCAGCATGAACCCTTGTCTAATGTATTCTTGATAAATGGTAATGTCTGTAAGACACTCTGAACCCCATCTGAAATTGAACCCCAGATCTGACTGGGGTGCTGCTATAAAGTGGAGAAAATCCCCCAGTCCTCTGTGCTGAGCAGAATTCAGTCTCTTTAGAAGGCTGCGCCAGCCAGCCACGTGGTATTGGTTGCACATTTATTAATTGTGGCAGGAACACCGAATTTATTTCAGTATTTTAGCTTATTTACTGCTCTTTCACCTTTGTATTCAGTATTGACAATGTAAAATGAATATTGATATGCTTAGATATTGACTTTTTTAATGGATGGCTTGTTCTCTGCCTCCTTCAAAGTCACATAGCAAAGCCAGTGTGTCTCCAGCAAAGGATGTAGATTTACTATTGTAAAATTAAGGAGTACTGAAGCAAGAGCTTGCCAGCAGAGTGCATTTTATAGTCTGAAAAATGTCATCTGTAAAGGGGAAGAAAAGCAGAGAGTGACAGAGGAAGAACATTGTCACAGTTCTTATAGGCAGTCAGCAGTGTTGGCTTGGTCGTACTTATGGTAGAAGTCCTAGATTATGAAGGAGTTGATGGCAAACATTAGATACTTTGGTTGAGATATGGTGCCAACTCTGCTCAGGTGTCTTACCACACTAAGTTTTGTGCTCTTTGCAGTTACTGTTGCCTGTCCTGTTTTGTTTGGTAAACCTTTATTACAAAGAACACTTCTCCAAACACAATAAAAGACCATTATGTCATTTAGGGTTTCATCACTTAAGAAGAAACTGCCTTTACATTCTGTTTTCACTCAAACTTAAATAATTTTCATTGTTTAAAACGTAAGTGCAAGACTGAATAGCACACTCAATGGGAGAGTGTGTGCAAACATTACCACAGCCCTGTGTTCCATCCCCAGTACCTCAGAATAAAATAAAATAAAAAGCAAATAAGTGAAATATATATCGTTAAGCACCCAGTTAGATTGATTTTATTTACATGAAATATATGTGTAATAGTGCAGGGCAAATAATTGAAGCATTTGATAAACTGTAGTAACACCATATTCTCACTTCTTGTCCCTAAAGTAGATACCGGGACATAATGACAACTCACAGTTTTGATAAAACAGCTGATAATAGCCCTGACCCTCTGCTGGCTAGCAAAGGGACTGGGAAGAAGAAGGAAGAACTAATAAACGCCTTCTGAATACATGGTAGGGACAGGACAGGCACATGCTTGCTGTTATATGGGAGGCAGCCTGTCACCTCCCCTTCCACTGGATGTTGATCCAACATCAATACAACGCTTTAGGAGCCAAATTACTCAACAAGCTGCCAATTAGGCTTGCAGTCAGCTGGATAGATTAGTGGCTAAGAGAGGCCGATGCAAGATTTTCATCTCCTGAGCCAGTTGTACAAGTGAATTGCCCTCCACCACACTCCGCTCTGTGAAAGGTCTGAGGGGAGAGGACATACTGTACTTCAGGGGACCCAGGGGACCCAGCAGACAGGCTAGGACCTGGAGTAGGGAAAAGAAGTGAATCAGGCTACGTTGGCCGTGGCCCTAAGCCGAGAGCATTGTAGGAAAGGACCTAAAAGATGTCGCAGTGCTGGGAGCCAGAGAAAAGGAAATCATGGCTGTGGGATGGGCTGTGCTAAGTCCAAGTGTTCGAGTCCCAGGTTCTCCTCTCACAGAACTAGAGTGAGAGAACAACAGAGTCTTGTCTTCCAGAATCAGTCCGTGAAAACTGAAGTGGCCCTTCCTTTTTGTCTTTTCCCACTGGCCCTAGGTGGGGACACAGCACATTTAGAAGTCAGTGTCCTTTATTTTTTTCTTCCATATACGAGATAGTGATTTATTTGATTCTGTTTTTATGAAGTAAAAAAATTAAACAGGATTTTAAACACTGAGAAAGACCAAGTTCTTTGCCATTCTATAAACACATAGTTTTAGAAGTAGAGCGACCACTGCAGGCCTCCATGCTTCTGTACCAGCATTTTAAAGTCACAGTCGCATGTTGTTTTCACGGTTTCACCATCATGTAGCAATTTCCAAAGATGCTTTATATTGGCCTCACATTTCCCCCCCTTTTTTTTTCAATTAAAGCCGAATTTCTGCAATCTTTTGCCCCAAGAATCTGTGCAGTCACCAAGGGCAGTGTCAGACCTCTGACCTGAGTTCAGCGTATACACAGAATTCAATGACCGTGTTGCGCTCCCTGAAAAGCTGGAGCTGAGCAAGTGTGCTAGCACAGTGTCCACCTGACTCCTGCTTGGCAGCCCCACAGGCTCAGGCTGGCCACCCCAGCTGCTGGTTTGAAATACAAATCTTAATTATTATTTTTTTTTTTTTGCTATATGTACAAGACTTTAACCAAATATTTTTCTTTAATTTTTTGTCACTCAAGGGTCCATTTTTCATTTTATCCATCCTTTTTTTCTCACAGTCTCATAAATGATAGCCTTTGTACTGATTCAAGCAGGAAATGGGGTTGGCTAAAGAATTAGTTCAAGCTGCAGGTCATTACAGGTATTTCCTGTCACATGTTAAGGTGTGTGTTTCTTACGGTCATGGGCGTTGAACCCAGCTCATGTTTAGCAAGCACTCTACCACTGAGGTGTCTCCAGCCTTTCAGCCTGTTTCAATTAGCTGGTAATTCATATAATCATGGATTATTATAGTGGCCTAGGCCCTATTGAATGCAATGAATTTATATTATTACACTGTTACACTGGTCCCAAAGCACAGAAGACGGAGCATATAGAAATGTTAGATAAATAGCTTAGTGCTCAGTTGATGATTGCTCTGCAGTAAAGAAAAGAGGGTCAGTTTGTTAAAGCGCATCTGCAGCACTTTGCCTGGTTCTTGATCAACCCACTTCCAGTTCCTCTAAATACCAGATAAAGAAGGACACGTGAAAATGTTTATGCACAGTTGAAAGTACAGTAACAAATTTCATCCATGCAACCCGTCCACACCAGAACTAGGAGAGTCTAGAGCCCTTGGGTATTTGTTATTGTCAGTGTGGATGCTTGGGGAGCCTCCTCTGCCTTGTATTCCTTTGAGGACAGGGTCCTAGCTTTTCCTGTGGTGGCTGAAGTGTGTAAGCCTGAGAATTGCTGTCGTTGTCCTCAGTCAGGGAGGAAGCACATCGGTGTTGATGGAAAGCTGGTGTGTGAGTGGAAGGTAAGATGTGCTGTCCGACTCAGGAGCCATGGAGAGTGGTAAGCTGTCCATTGCCACCTGTTTAGGAGAGCACATCCTTATTTGAGAGCAGAGACACTCTTTAGCTGGGCTAGCACAGGCATCCCAAGAGTCTGTGAAGAGAGAGAGGTTCCCTCTGGTCTCAGGGAGGACCATCAATGAACAGGTCTTTAGTGTTTTTTTTCTGTATTGTTCCCATGTTACCAGCTTCTACAACCACTAAAACATGAACCTATAAGAAGAAGATGGAGTATAGAGTTAAGGGTCGTGGTAGACTGAATGATAAAGAAGGTTATAAGACTAAACTCTGGGCTTGAGATAAGCATGGGGGCCTGAGCACAGATCACCAGCACCCATGTTAAAGCTGAGTGCTGCAGCATGGGCCGTTAACCCCAGTGCTGGAGACAGACAGGACTGTAAGGGGCTCGCTAGCTGGGGTCTGCACAATCACCAGGCTCCAGGCTCAGTGAAAGACACTGTCTCAGAAAGTCAAGTGGAGAATAATAGAGGAAGACCATGGATGTCAGCCTCTGGCCGCTGAGGCATGCACATCCCTCCCTATACATGCATAAGTCACACACGCCTAACTAAATTCTTAGGAATTCAGGGTGCGACCAGTTATGTTTTGGTTTGGTTTGATTCCCTTCAGGGTCCAGGGCACATGTACATATTGAGGGATAAGTTGCGTTTTTATCACAGCCCATGGGGTTGTGAAAGCCTTCCCAGCTCTGGTGTGCTTCCAAGTTTGCAGAACCTTCGCTTACATGAGCCTATCTGACCCTGTGGTTCTGTGTGAGGTAAGCAGCGGCCACTGTAGGATGCCTGTGTGGTGGATGAGGACACAAAGGCCCTAGGACTCGAGTTTCTCAGCCCTGGGTAGATCTTCACCTGTGGGCTGTCATGTTCTCATTTCAGGAATTGTGGGTGAAAATGCCCAGCCGATCCTAGAGAGCAACATCGGGAACCGCATGCTTCAGAGTATGGGCTGGACACCCGGGTCGGGCCTCGGGCGAGATGGCAGAGGGATCTCTGAGCCAGTTCAAGCCGTGCAGAGGCCGAAAGGGTTAGGACTTGGATTCCCTCTACCAAAAAGCACTCCTACCAGCTCTGCCCCCACGTCGGCAAAGCCTTCCTGAGCAGAAAAGCAAGGAAAAGAACATGCAGTTTCTGTTCCCGTGCCCATTGTTCTGAAGTGATCGCAGAGCTCTCTGTTTTGAAGCTGGCTCTGCATTGCCTCCAGCCAGCTTCCAGGCTGCTTAGAGTCCTGCCACAGTGATAGAAATGGGATTCCATCACAATTCATGGTGCTGAAGTACAAATCTCCATCCTTTGTTTCCTCATCATTTCCAGCAGTTTGAAGATATGAAGAACAGTTGGTCTTTTATTTATTTTGATCCTAGATGTCAATTCTTTCTGCTGCCTTGCTCGATCCATGCATGTGTGTGATACCCAGACAAACTAGGCTGGAAAGGATGGAGTTTCTCGTGATGCCTACACTAGGTAGTTCTGTCTGCCTCTCTTCCACCCCCTCCCCATCTAGGGAGTACTAAGCACATATGGGAAAGGCTTGCTAAGCTCACATTTCTTGACTTTGGCTCTCATAAGGATTTGTAGCAATGATGCCCATTAATTCTAGTGTAGCATGAATTCACAGTGGGCAAGCAGTAAGTAATCAGAATTTCCCTTGGACATTTGATAACGTTCATTGTCATCATCACCAGAGTGCCCTCGACATTACTCCAGTGCATTTTATAAATTTTACCTCATTTAGAACATAAAATAATTACTAAAAGAAAAATGTATTTTTTAAATTCATGCTGCCTGAACTGTAAACCCTGCCCTCCAGATGTCTACCTCTTCCCAAAGGTTGGTATTTTCTAAGGGTCAGCTCCAAGATGAAGAAAGGTGATTTAAGGTTTTAGTCACTGAAGTAAATTATTAGACTCTTGAGTCAGTTTATTTGAAGATTTAAGTAGCTTTCCCAAGATGTCTGGCAATGGCCTAATCTGCTTCCTAAGGAATAGGAGAAACTTAGGGGACCTGTCATCCTCAGATTAAAACACTTACTTTACAATTAAGCAGCACAAGTATGTTTCTTCCATTCCATTACTGCGGTATTTCTGAGTCATTCACTTCATAATGTCAGAAATTTTAAATTGTTCTTTGTTCAGAAAATACTGATTGGTTAGAATCATCATTAAAAACCCTGATAATTATTATTACTTACAGTGGTAACAGTTAGTTCAGTAAAGGTTGAGATAACCCACATAAGTCTATCCTTGAACAAAAGCCAATGGACTTCAGTTTTGTGAATTGAAAAAAAAATTTTTTTTAAATATTTTTTTAAGGCAGTAGAAAAGGTTTCAAGAGGTAACAGACCTTTCCTCCGTGATCCCCTAATGAAAATGCAGCCTCTGTAGTTTGGTAAACGTCTGCATTTCTTCTGGGAACTGTCTTCCCTGAGAGCACTGTGGTGGGAAGTGGGCTGGCTAGGACAAGACAGGTAGACACCTGCGTGAGCTCTCCTGGAACACTTGTGCTGCTACTTGTACAAGTTCGTCACTAGAAATTTGCCATTTCTTAACAGTTGTCTTCCTAAATGCTTATTGTATGCATGTAGGAAGGAAGATGGAAGAGATTATAATAGTATACTATACCCAAGGGTCTATTCCAAAGTTGTTTGCTTTTCTTTGTTTGGATTTCATTTCTTGAAGGTCTTGTAAAGCCCTGGGGTTTTTAAAGGCTCAGTTTGAAGCCATTGCATGCTTGGTTCCAAGCCTCAGAGGAAGTGGTTCCTGTTCTCACTTCCCCTTGTTCTGGAGGATGCACAGGGCAGCCCACGTGCTGAGCCAGTAGTGCCTCCCTAGGTCACTGGTCTTTCTATCCTCGACCTCCAGACGTGCGGACCTTGTGCGCGGCTTCTGCGGGAAGCTGCTCGTTGAGCACCTGTGACACCAAAGTTCTACTTTTCACACTAGAAACTTCTTGACTCACAGGTAACTGAGGACAGTTTATATTCTACTAGTGATTATCTGTTTAGAGGAAATGATCAGCACTCCATTAGAGAAGACTGCCCCACACCACCCCTTCAGCATTCAAGTTCTTATAAAGATAAGCAAGATGTGACACTATTTTACCTAACCATAGCTGAGAAGTAAACACAATTGAAATAGGAAACTTTAATGTAAATCAGATGTCTGCTCAGGACATGAATCTGCTGGTTTATGCTTAATAGAGATTAATAAATTTTTGTCAGTTCAAATTGGCTCATGGAGCCAACATCATCAAAAGAGTTTGTGATTTTAAATGTATCATTTGTAGCTTCTTGAAATAGTGTTGAGATTTCCTCGGCTTCCCCATGAAGCCACTCTGCTGTTCTGCAAGTTAACCAGTTAGGGTCTCTTCCCTTTCCATCTACTCAGTACAGTAGCCAAAGAATCCAAGTGTGGCCGCATGAGCAGTGTGACTCCACATTGTGTCCATTTGATGTCATTCAGATGTGGACTGCGGTCATTTCCTGCCTTTTCCTTTCCTAAGTAAAACGTATAATGCTGTAAACCTCTCAGATCCACTTCCTTTAGTTTCGAAATGATGTAGTGACTTTAAAAGTGGCCAGCCATGCTAACACCTACTTATATTCACAGAAATTGGGAGATTAAGGTATGAGGAGGGTTGCCATGAGTCCAAGACCAACCTAATCTATAGAATGAGTGTTTCAGGACAGATGGGGCTACATGGTGAGACTCTGTGTCTCAAAAATATATATCAATGTGAATCCATTGCTAAGTGCAGCTTGCCCATCAGTTGGGCTCCATGTTTGAACGCAGTGGTTAGGAACTCCTGGCTATAGTGATTAAGCAGATAGAAGTGAAGATGGCAGGGTTAAATATGCATGTGTACACGTGTACACACAGGTGCGTCCGTGGCCCATGTTCGTATGCAGTGTACAGACGTGATTGACAAATTCTGCCCTTCATTCATGTCTAACATTTCAAATTGGTATTCAGTGCATTTCATTTTGAGCAGATGTTTCATAAGAGAGAAATTGTTGAAATACTTTTAAAACCATTTTAATTTGTATTTTGTCTTTCAGAAAGAGAAATGATCTACATTGGTACTGTAAAATGAAGTTGTTAGCAAGGAATACTTTGACTTTTTTTGTAGAAAACTTATTAGTTCAAGAAAGAACTAAAATAATAAAGCACAGTGTTAACATTATTTCTAATGCCATTGTCTGTATATTTTCTTCTTAGCCTCTTTTATTTCTTCGAATGTCTTTCTGTTTGTTGTTTTACAGTGGTCAGAATTGAAACTAAGGCCGTCTGTACACCAGACAAGTGCTCTCCCACTAGGATACAACTCTAGCCCTTCTCTCCTAATTTCAAAGTCATGGAAATACCACTGAAATCTTTTGGAGGTATTGTGTTCAGTGGTAGAGTGCTTACAGAGCCTGTATGGAGCTCTGGGTTGGACCCACTAGAGTGACATAGAGTTCACATTTAATAGTACAGTTCATTTCTTTTAAGCTCTGGGAATTTTCAGTGTCTCAAAAAAATGTTAAAGAAAAAATTGGCATTGTATCTGACTTGCAAATGTATTCAGAACTGATAGTTACCTGCTCTTCCACACTTCTGTGGTTTTGTTTCCTCTGGAACTGGAATGAACTGACATTCAGTTTTCTCTCCAGCTAGGATCTTTTGGCCAGGGCAGCATGGCTCACTTTCTCTCATGACCTCCTGAGACACTTGAAATATTTTGTAATATCCATCAAACTGCAAAGGCACTTCACTTTCTTGTAGGAACAGGATCTTTTCCTCCACAAAAGTGAGTAGAGTTGTTACAGCAAGTGGTTTTTGTTTTAGTTCAACAGCTACTAAACACTCACTATGTAACAGGTTTACAGTAATAAAAAGCCAGCCAACAAGTGGACCATGAAGGCCCCTTCTGCTGAGTCCATACAGAATAAGGACTCATTACACACTTGACACCGTAAGGAGCCTTGGATTTTTGTCTGGTGAGTCACTGCCATACCTGCCAGGATTATGATCTACTATTACCACCCCGCGTCTTATCTGTACATCAGCTTTGTCACTTAGCTTTGAATCATCACATGGTTTAAATCACCCTCAGATTCTCAGCCCTTGGTGCTGCATCACCAGAATCCCAGCTGTTTACTCCTTCAGTCTTGAGGACAGGTTAGGCAACAGCAGAAGGGAGTCTTGGTGTTTCTGTAGTCACTAGCTCCCCCATCTTGGTGTGACGTTTCCCAATAAATCACACACTTTAGCAGTGCACATAGTACTTGACTCTTCAGCCTGAAGGTTATTAAAACATGAACCCAAATAGAAACAGCCCAGTTATCTTCAGTCTGGTTGCACATTTTGCTATGAAGGTTCTAATGGCCAGATGTGGCACAAGCGTATAGTCCTAGCCCTTGGGAAGCCAAGGTGGTCAGGAGAATCAGGAGTTTAAGGCCAGTCTCAGCTGCAGAGTAAGTTTGAAGCCAGCTGGGCTACAGGAAATTCTGTCTGAATAAACAAACAAAAGAAATCTAAGAAATGTTAATTTCTCCTTTAAGTTCCATTCTTTAGTAAATATAAAACTGACTGAAGATACACTTTTCAGAAAAACAGTTCTGAAATCTCTAATCAAAGTGAACTTGTTCATATGCCAGAAGAGCACAGTGGGCTGGACAAATGAACCTGGAAGAAAGGGGAAAGAGGATAGAGCAGGTTCTGCTGGGATTCTGATGCTCTGCATTGGTGGATGTAGTTCTTTACAGAACCAGTGTAGGTGGTCTGTGCTCGGTGGAAGAGGTATGCTGTTCCCAAAAGAGCTTTTGGGCGTGTGTGAGTGAGCACTTGGGAGCACATGTTAAACGTGAGAAATCTCAAATGCAAAGCCACAGCATTCCTAACAATACACTTCTATAGTGTGTGTGTAGCTCTTAATCACACTGGTTTGTAGCCCATGAGCCTGGAGTCTTGACTCACATCTTCCTATGCCTGTTCTTCCATCCCGTTATATCTAATGCCTTTCCTATTCTGAAAACACATTCTGGCCTATTCCTCATGATATAATACCACAGGACAATCCCCAGACTGAGAGGCAAATTGCCAAGCACACTGCAAGTCCGTGCATTCTGACTTGGGCCATTGTGTTTCTCCATAAGACCCCTAACAACTCAGCTAGAAACAAGCGGCACATTTTCCCTCCCCGACTCAGTGAGTAATTGTCTGCGCCGCAGTGACAGATGTGCAATATAGCAGCTTCTTCAGGAAAAAATTAACAGTTTGTCCAGCATGTCAGCTCGCTCTTTTTAGTGCTTGGGAGGTCTTGGCCCCATTACGGATGATTTAGAAATTGAGGCAAGCGAAGACCAGCGGCCTGTTCTGAAAGCCTTCGTTAGTTGGCCTCATCTGCATTCCAAGACTTGCTCACATCCAGAAATTGGTGGAGCCCCTCTGGCCACAAGATGAGTATGGGCTGACAATGCCTTGATTTGTTGAGAGAGAATAAATGGATTTTCCAGAAGATGAGGAAATATCACCATTACTGGCCAATTTACAGCATTTTATCTGTTCTTCAAACATGTCACTTTTGTTATTGTTGCATGGTAATTACATAGTGAAACGGAAGGAAAACAAATTCTGGTTACGTATTCAGATGGGTTGCAAAATCATATAATCCTGATAAATGCCCATTTATGATACACATGGATGAAAGGTTCATTTTAATTTTGAATGGCTAGCTCAGCCATGAAAAGGATATAGGATTAAATTCCAGAGAATCTGACTACATCAAACAAATAGTCTTTCTCTCCATTTGTTCCTCTATTCAGGGAGGTGCCATAAGGCATTTTCACAGACAGGACGGTCTTGACAACACAGGCGTGCACTGAGAATTACATTATCAGAAGAAGGAGAATTCTTGGAGCATCATCTTGCTCCGGGAACCAGGCCCTCCTAAGGGCTTCTTGGGAAGCCAGAAGACTTGAGTGAAGAGCCATCTTTAAAAGTAACACATTGTTTTTTATCACCTCCGCAGTTGCCTTGTCTACTTAGAGACTAGAAAGTGCATGCTGTTCCTTATGTTCCTCCTTCTAAGGTGGCTTCTAGTTCTCCCCATCCAGTCAGTGTAAAGGACTGTGAGATTGGGTGTGCTGATAAGAAAAAAGAAAGCAGATGGGAACAAAGGGGAGCAGCATCCCAGGGCCACTTCTACAGCATCAGCTCTTAGGATGGACAGACACATCCAAAGGAGCCTTCATACCCACTTGAGTTGAGCTCATGTAGATATCTCCTGGCTCCCAGCAAGGGCGTGGTAAAGAAAGGAAGGTGATTTGCCAGCACTTAACTTCCTTAGCTGAGGAGGGGCACATATCCTGCTCTGTTGGCCACTTAGGCACACTGAATCATGGAATCTCCCCACAGCAGGAAAGCACATGAGTGTACAGGAACTGTTTCTACCATGTGTCCCTAGTTACATGTCCAGACTTGAATATCATAGTAGTAGTACAGTCAGCATTTCATTGACTCTCAGATACCATCAGTGTTGAGATGTACCTTACTTTTACAGAGAGGAAGGAAGAGAAAGAATCGGGAATGTTTCTCTCTTCTTCCCATGGCAACATGCTTCCCAGCTGTAAGGTGATGAAAATGTTTCTAAGTTTTGAACAGTGAAACTATTTTTAGAAATGAGGACTATCAGAAAGTGCATGGTGAGATGGGACTGGAGATGCTCCTTAAAGAATGACAGACAGGTTTACTTGGGGCTGCTACTGTATGTGCTGGCTGATGCATAAATGCTGCAGTACAAATACTCTCCACTGGCCACAGTGTCTGTCCCTGACACTGCAATGGGGTCTGGTCTTGGTGTTGTCAAACACGCTGCTGAATTCAGGGATAACAGTAACTACTTTATCAGTTGTAAGGACTGAGTGAAGCTACACGTCTGGCACATAGTAGGTTCTTTCTGTGCTGCTAAAGAGGTGGTGAGCTCTTCCTGTTTGTACACTCCTGTCTAGAGGGTTGGAGAAGAGGTTAGACAGAGGGGTTAACTCACTTTCGACTTTCCAGCCAAGTCACATGAAATAATTCTAATTCCATAGCAATAAGTTTTCTAATTCCATAGCAATAGGAGTACATGCCTTTAGTAATAATCTTTTTTTTTTTTTCTGGGGTGTGAGGGGGCTTTTCAAGATAGGGTTTCTCTGTAGCTTTGCGCCTTTCCTGGAACTCACTTTATACACCAGGCTGGCCTCTAACTCACAGAGATCGTCCTGGCTCTGCCTCCTGAGTGCTGAGATAGGTTTTTAAAAATATATTCAGAGCTGGAGAGGTAGATCAGTGTTTAAGAGAGCTTAGTGTATTTGCAGGGGACCCAGATTTGGTTCCCAGCATCCCTGTTAGGGAGCTCACAAAGGCCTGTAGCTCAAGCTCCAGGACATCTGGCCTTTGATGGCACCCAGATACAGGTGCATATACACAGACATGTGCATACACACCAAGAAAAACAGATCTCTTAAAAAAATGCATTCAATTGGAAATATGTAAACAGTAAAAATAGAGAATTCAATCACTAACAGCCAGTGAAAAACTTCTGACTGGCTGTCTATAGCTCGTGTGAGAACATCAGCATGCCTTCCTTGGCCTCTGACTCATTGTGGCTCTCTTGACCTCTGCTGCTACTCTCAGACCCAGGAGTGTGAAATACAGAGCCTGGCAGACCTGGTAGGGAAGACATCTGGCTCAGGACTCAAAAAACCACTGTTTCTATAATTTTCTCAGCCTGAAATTCTCTGAATGTTTTTGAGAGTATATTCTAAAACAGTGCCTACCAGACTGTGGTGTGTAAGAATCACCAGGAGAGCACTTTCTTAAAACTGATATTTTCAAACTCTCTACTCAAAGAGGCACCTGAGAATAAGGATGCAATTGAGGCTCTCCTGAAAGAACTGGGTGTGGTGTCACCAAACTTCTACCCATATCCAGGCGTGGGCTTTTCTAGTGGAACCCACTGGACCACTACCCCATGCCTTTCCTGAGAACTGTCTCAGCCTTTTCATCCTTCAACCCTCTGCTGAAGAATGCCAAGAGAGTTCATCCTGTCTTGTTGTGACTGGTGTATTGAATGGAAGAGCCATTGTCAAGAAGAGAAGGAAAGAGTATATAAATAATACCAAGAGTGAGTGAGGAGAGAGAAGAGAGGAAGGTGTCCTTGTGGCCTCAGAGACCTTTTCTGTGGAAAGCTTGGCCTCTCTTCCTTGGGACCCACTCTACGAATTGGACAGGATGTCGGCCTAGGCTTCTTGTTAAACACATGAACCAGGGGGTGAGTCCTTTGCATCATGCCGAAATCTGTTGCATAGGATCCCTTTAGATGGCTCTCTCAGCTGCTTATTTACAGGTCATTAAATACTTAAGGGGGGTGGGAAGAAGCTGAAGTAGCCAGACCAGTATTTATTAAATATCCATCATAGATTCAGATAAGACAAATTTGAAATCATAATAACAGTCAATTGTCCCGTTTTAGTTTTTATGTGAGCACACAAGAAAGTAAAATAGCCTGTCTGGTTAATATGGGACTCCTGAGCATTCTACCATGGTTATAATTCTTTCCTGAGGACTTAGTCTTGATCCCATAAGGCTCCCCTTTATCTTATAATAAATGTCCCTTTTTGCACAGGCTAAATTAAGAGGCTTCCTGTTACATTGATATAATACTAATTCTCTGCTGGATGTTGGATAATATTTAAATGCATTATAAAACACTGAAAAGTACCACTATACTTGACCTATTGGATTCCCTCTGATTGTGCAGTCAGCTAAGAATGTACAGTTTTAAAGGTGCGGTTATACCTTCTAATGCTTTAATAAAGTTCTACCTTGTAGCAAAAGAGCATGTTAAAGGACTCAGCCTCATATTTCCTTTTTATTTTATTTTTTTTTAAATTCAGCCTGACTCTATCCAGCATTAACCCTGCCATTCCTATCTAGAGAAGGCCCACTATTTCAAAGGAGGACTCTAAAGTTGGAAAATAATCAGAGTGCTGCTCTGCTTTTTAAATAGGTTAATGGACATATGATATGTGGCATTTTTCACTGAACCATTTTACAGTTTTTACAGAATAAAATGGAGCATAGCAAAACTGTAAAAGGCCATTTGAACTCATGTCCTTCAGTCTTTCTGTCCCATCTGGGACTTCTGGTTTATCACAGCCAAGCAAGTAAACTCACTGTTGTTTGCTGGCGGAGGAGAGTGCTAGCTACTGTTGGATCTCCGCATTGGCAACCATCCCATTCATATAACCACCTCTCCACCTGCTTCCAACCTGCCACTGAGGAGGCCCAGGGCCCCTTCCATCAGGAAGAAGCACCTAGAGAGCAGAGACCAGACAGCAAAGAATAGGTCAGCGAGTTACAGAGGAGCAGGGGCCAGGGGTTGGATGACCTGAGTTCAAATCTGGTCTGCCCCACACCAGTTAAGGAAACTCATGTGACTTCTGGTTTGAGTGTCAAGATTCACAAATGAAAAAGCTAGACAAGAGGAAGAGCTGTCAGTGGGTGTTGCCTCTAGGCAGGGATTGCTGCATTTTTTTCCAGTGAACTTCACAGGCAACTGTTACCACCTCACTTTATAAAGACTAGATGGCACTTCCTTATTGCAATAGAATTGGAAAAAGTCTCATTCCTAAATGATCAGAAAGTCCAAATTATGTAATATTTAGGGATATATAATACTATATTCTTTACAGGTGCCTTATTAGCAATTCAAATTAATAATGCGGAAAAGCTGGTTATGTAAACTAATATTCTAATCTGCCTATATTATAGTGTATAGTATCAAAGGTTTCTACATGTTTTATTTCTTTTGATACTATTTTACCCTGTAACTTATGTCTAACGTTACCTTCAAAATACAATGTAGTGTACCAGCATTCTAGCCCAGCTCATTTTCAGAATTGATAGGGTCCGCACAGTGAACATCTGACAGCAGCCCCTCTCAGGACATGCTGGTCTCATGCTCACAAAAACAGAATACTAACTGGGCAGTATGGTCTTGGCCAGAAACCCAAGCAGATTTCCCAGAACCGTGAAGAAAGGGTGGCTCTTTTTTCAAAGACCTGGGGTCTGGGACCACAACCTTCATGCTATACACAGTCTGAAGAATTGGAATGAGTTGAGAGAAAATTAAGACAGATGATGAAAGGCTATGGATACTGACTAAGAAAAATAACAGCAAAGACTAATGCAGTTTTCTGAACAGTGGCTACAGACAAGGCCCAGCAACCCCAAGAAAACTAGAAAGAAACGAACACTAGGAAGGGATGGATCTTTCAAAGTAACCTTTGTCTAGAACAAGAAAACTGTATTTTGTTTAAACACAAATACCAATACAGCAGAGGAAGCTTTGTGATGAGGAATTAGAATGTCATCTGTTTGACAGATAACATTAAAACAACCAAAAGAAGGACTAACAGGAAATCAGCCTAAATTAGCCAAAGCCTGGAGTGAAGTGGTCGGGTGTAACAGCTCAGCCTGGCTCTGAGCAGAAATAGCCTAACCTACCTAGAGTTCACCATCTTTCTCCGTGTCCAAATCAACAATGCAACAAACAAAGCCAGGAAATGCTTATTGGTATCGTTAATACAAGGCTTGGTTGTGACCTTTCTTGGATCTATGGTGGGAGTGAGTTTGTTGAGATGAGAAGTTCCAACTATGCAGTGCAGGCTGCCCTGGATTTTGAGATGATCCTTTTTAAGTCCTCAGCCTTCTGAGTGCTGGAGTTACAAGTGTACTCTGCTATACCTGGCTTTGGAGCCATTCTTTAATATGACTTTTGCATCTGTGAAAATAAAGCATCTCGCAGGTCGTTAGGCTAGGTAAACGGCTCATTGCAGAGCAAAATGAGATCAATGACAGTCGTATTCTGTCAGTGCAGAATGTGCCCTCTCCCTGTCCTCTAATTAAATGCCACTTGCTAGGTATTTATGGAGCATACACCATATGGCTACTTGTGAGTACTGTATGAGTTTCATACAGTACTCACTGCCCATAAGAGACATAGGATCTTTTTTAGAAACATAAATTCAGCAATGATATTCAGAACAGTCCATAAGTAGACTGGCCCTAGCATTGGCCAATGGGCACAGAAACCAATCTTATCTAAATAGATATACCTCAAGGATTCATGCTGTGAACACTAGCTCTGCTCACATTGGACTTTAAAAAAAAAAGAGTTGGTAAAATTTATAATTCTTAATAAGGCCCCATGTCTCTATAAAAGAAGAATATCAAGGTGCCCAACCACGTAGACCTGTCCACCAACACCTGAGGCTTTCCAGAATCTCTTACTTCTCTCAGTGACTCCCCACTTGTGTTTCTTGTGACGTGTCCTTGTCTCTGCTATACTCTTCCTCTCATCTAGCTTATAAGAAGATTCCACCATAGTCTGTTTCTGTTCAGAATCTAGTGAAATATCAGCTCTTTCTACCAATCTCACCTTCAAATGGCTTTTTTCCTTTTTCTCTTGTATGTGTTTATGTGTGTGCACATGTGTGCACATACATTTGGAAGCCAGCAGTCTGTATCAGATAACCTCCTTCACTGTTGTCCACGTCTTGAGACAGTCTCTCACTGAGCCTGGTATAGTTTGAATTTTCCTGCCTGGCCCAGAGTCAGGACAAATCCCTCACCCGCCAGGCCCATAGACGCTCAGACCCAACCAAGTAAACACACAGAAACGGCTGCAGCAGGCTTTTTGTTACCTAGTTCTTCCATCTTAAATTAATCCATTTCTATTAGTCTATATTTTGCCACGTGGCTCCTTGTCATGGCGGTGGCTGGCAGCATCTCTCTCCAGCCTTCCACTTCCTCCAATTTTCCTCCTCCTTGTCCCGCCTACCCTATCCTTCCTGCCTGGCTGCTGGCCAATCAGCACTTTATTTATTTTAACCAATCAGAGCAGCACATTTAACATACAGAACATCCCGCAGCAGCCTGGAGCTCTTAGTTGGATAAGCTGACTGGTTAGTGGCTCTAAGATGTCCAACCCCCAGCACTGCCAGGAAGAGCTTTTTTCATGGATGCTGGGAATTTAAACTCAGTTCCTCATGCTTATATACCAGGGCTTTACCTGACTGAGCCACTCCTTAGCACCAATATAATGTTTATTTATATTTATTTTTATGTAATTACCTTTCTAAGCAGTTACTAAGAGTGAAAATAACATTTTCATTTTCTTTGTCAGGATGATTGATTCTTACTTGCTTCTCTGTGATAGATGATACAAGATAGATCCATCCATACATACATAGATGCATAGATGACAGTTATATACATAGATGATCAATACATAGATAATTTTTATCTTCTAATGTAGATACTAGCTCCTCAGCCCCAAAGTGTACATATTCATTTTTAGTTATATAGTTACCTAAGAACTAGCTCATAATTGAAATTTAACTCTCTGGGTAAATGGGTGTCTTAGTTAGGGTTTCTGTTGCTGCACCAAAACACCATGACCAAAAGGCAAGTTGGGGAGGAAAGAGTTTATTTGGCTTATATTTCAGCATTGGTGTTCATTACTGAAGGAAGTCAGGACAGGAACTCCAACAGGGTAGGAACCTGAAGGCAGGAATTGATGCAGAAGCCTTGGAGGGGTGCTGCTTACTGGCTTGCTCCTCAGGCTTACTCAGCCTGCTTTCTTATAGAATCCAGGGATGGCACCACCCACCATGGGCTGGCCCTCCCTCATTGATCACTAAATGAGAAAATGCCCTATAGCTGGATCTCAAGGAGACATTTCCTCAGCTGAGGCTCCTTCCTCTGATGACTCTATAGCTTGCGTCAAGTTGACACAAAACCAGCCAGTACAATAGGTGAGGATGAGAGATTCCATGAAAGCAAACTTTATACAGAGAAGGATGTTTAAAACTGCTCCACACTTTAGAAAATGCCAACAAAAGCACTGTTTCCACACCCAGTGTGAGAAGGGTTGTTTCCCTGATTTTATTTCTTGCATTTCTTAACTAAGAGGAAAGTTCACAGGGATCTGTAAACAAAATATCCGCCAGAGGTGACAAGAGAGTATGAGTCCCATGTGCTCCCCTCACACATGCTGCCTCTTAGTGAAGTTGCCTGGCATCTGCAGTTTACCAGTGTTAAACCTGCTGCTGACCGCATTCTGATGTAGAAATAAAGGCTCGACTCTGAGGTGTCTATAAAATCATCCTACAGGCAGATAAATCCCAACTTCAGCACGGCAGGAAGAAGGAGCCATTAGCCCTGGCTGCTGGGTGGACCTCATGGTTAACTCAGTCTTCACAGGCTGTCAGCATGGCTGGGCAAGAAGGTCACAGACAGCGTGAATGGGCTCAGCAGAGACAGCCAGTCTCTGCTTGATGCTGCTTGCTACCTGCAGAGGAATCCTCCATCCTGGGCCCTGTGTGAATGAATGGTCTCTAAGTACACAAAGTGGTTTTTGAAATCTGAATAAGAGCTCAGCTATCATCTATAAAATTGTGGTTTGTGGAGTAGAAATTATGAAGAGATCCAGTTTTTCACTTTGTTTTATTGACAAGCATCCTTTGAGAGACTGACTCTTCTCATAATAAACCATCATGGGACACAATTGTTTTGGAATATGGTCTCCGCGTTTGATTGCAGGGTCTGTAGGCTTCAGACAGTAGGAACGCAATGCTTAAGCTTCTTCACTTATTGCCTGCTGCTGCACAAATACAGGATTTGGCAATTTAGCCTAAAGCCTTAGTCTCTCCCGCTCTGGGAGGTACGGAGAACAACTTTCCACAGGCTCCAAGGCAAGAGGAGGCCCCCTAAAGCTGAAATCAGAGCCAAGGTGTGGGCCAGCCTCATGCATAATCCACTCACAAAACACAGGCTGGTGGACCCCTTGCCAGAGCTGAACTCTGGACTCCCCACCACTGAAATAAAATAATAAAAAATGGCCAAATCCTCATAAATGCTGAAAAGAAGCAGCTGGTTGCCAGAAAACCCCTATAATAATAGGAACAGAAAGAAAACCAAAGCCAAGTACAAAAAGGCTTATATCTGTAAGGAGAGAATTGATGTAAAGAAGAATGTGCAGCCACATTTGTGTGCAACAGAGTGCAAGGGAGTTAAGAAATTTGAAAATCAGAAACCATCCTGATACCCATCAGATAATCACCCACAATATACTTTAAAATACCAATGATAGCATGTGATACCAAGATCTGCTGCTCCAAGTTTGTCCCCCAGAAGAACAATTCCCATGTAACAGCAATTAATGGGACTGGTATTTGTTCAGGAGCAGCCCTGCTAACTCTGCCTGGCAATGGGCCTCACAGAATCTTGTTGGATTGAAATTTGTTATTGGCTGCCTGCTCAAGAACTTCACTACTTTACAACCTATATCTGTTAAGGCTGGGGGATCACCTTTATAGAATCAATATCAATGGATCAGCTGGTTAACGTGCAATCTAACCATTGACGAATAAAAGTTAGGGTAGGATGCATCCAGAACTGAGGTGTCCATGTAAACCCTCTCAGTATTTATATATTTCAAGAGAAATCCTTTAACTTTGCTTATTTTATACTTGGGGTATGTGCAACCTGCCCAGGGAAGGTAAGAACTGGGTTCTGAGGAGCAGCATTGCTGCCTAGTTCCATTTATTGTTGCTCAGATTTAAAAACAAAAAACAAAAACAAAAACCCTGACAAAAGGCAAGGTAGGAGAGAAGTGGGTATTTGAGTTCACAGTCCGTGGTTATAGTCCATCACTGAGGAGAGTCAAGGCAAGAACTCCAAGAAGATAGTGACATCCACAGTCAGGAGCAGAGGAATGAATGCATGCACCTCACTTGTGCTCAGCCCACCCTACACTTACACAGGTCAAGACCCCGCCCACAAAATGGTGCTGCATCCATTCACAGTTGGCCTTCCTCCCTCCATTGAAAGGTCCTTGACAGACATGCCCATAGTCCAGCCTGGTCTACACAATATGTAAGACTCCATTTACTGGTAATTCTACATTGTGTCAAGTTGAAAATATAATGAAATTACTACAGCAACAGTAGGAAAAGAGCAGGTTCTAATACATGGCTCTGGCCCACCAGACATACTTGTTTTGAAGAGCCATGGTACTGTGGTGACTGTACCCTCCAATGTTGCTGCTGAAATTTAACTACCAATGCCCTGATTCCCTTAATGCTTGCAAGTGTGAACCAAATAAACGCTTTTCTTTGATCCAAGTATTTATCATGGTAGCAGGAAGGAAATTGAAACATATGGCTTGTTCAAAGTCTAGAAAGTAGTCCTATTTGCCTACATCATGGGATAAATAGCATTTAAGGAAACCGTTGGTTTTGATGTCCCTGGTTTTTTTTTCTTTTAATTTCCTAATTACATTGATTTCATATGTATTTCAACAGTATGAGGAGTGCAGGGCCTTCAAGAGATGATTGACTCATGGTGGCTTCATCCTCAGGAATGGAGTAATAATAGTATTCTGGACTGGGTTACCATCACAAGTGGTAACCATATATACGTGTGTGTGTGTGTGTGTGTGTGTGTGTGTGTGTGTGTGTGTGTGTAGTGAGTCTGAGTTGAGCTTTCTTGACATGATATGGCTCCTCCCTTTCTCATGCCCATGATGTCTTCCACTATACTGACATAGCAAGAAGTCCCTTGACAGATAAAGCATCAACTTTGTAGCTTTCAGAACTGTAAGAAATATTTTTATTTTCATTATAAACTACCCAGCCCCTAGAATTCAGTGACAGGCATGACATTTGGGCATCCGGAAAGTTTCCCCACCCCCATGCCCCATTCTGCCCTTACTTTCCCAAGTGTTTATAAAAGATCAAATAAATTTACATTATGCAAATTCATATTGAATATTGAGATGTTATATAAATCTCTACAAAAATCTTTACCCAAAACATTTATTGAAAATTTTAGGATCCAGGTCTAGGAGTGAATGCCTGGAATCCCCGCACTCAGGAGGGTGAGGGAGGAAGAGCACACAATCTACTAAGCTTGGGCTACATCACCTGATCCTGTGTGAAAGGAAAAAGGAAATAAATGAACCAGTCACTAAACAAAATAACTTAACAGCCTTAGATCTGGGGATATAACTTGTTTGTAGAGTGTTTCACCTGCCATGCGTGAGACTTGGGGTTCACGTCCCAGAATTACATGTTACATAAATGAATAAATAATAAACAAGCTTCAGATTTTCAAGAATTTAAAATACCTGAAGTAGGGAACCTATCCCCACTTTTCCCCCAGGGTACTCTTGAGCAGGGAGAAGTGAGAAATATTTAGATAGATATATAGAGGGAGAGAGACAGATAAAAACATAGCATAGCCTCGGGAGGGCCTGAGTCAAAACCCACCAGCCCCTTTTATCTCTTCTAAATGGCTATTTTTAGAAATGCCAAGGGGTGGAGTGAAAGACCTCCCCCTAGCACAGCCAAGTAGAGACCCTTCCAAACACCTGGTGACCATGCACTTGGTCAGTCCATCCCCTTATGCAGCCCTGCTGTGTAAAGCAAGCTCATACAGATCTCACTAGGAACCCTCACTAGGACCCCAACAACCTGGCTATGTAACTGATAAAAACCAGGTGTTCTTCTGCTGGGTCTTAAAGTCAAGCCTTTGGCATATAGACACAACCATGCAGATAGAAGAAACAATGGAAATAAAGATGGGGAAAGGCACACAGTGTCCTAGTTACCCTTAATTGTCAACTTGATAAGACCTAGAGTCACCTGAGACAAAAACCTTGAGAAATTCCCTAGATCAGGTTGGCCTGTGGGCATGTCTGTGGGGGATTGTCCTGACTGTTAGTGGAGGCAGACACAGACCACTGTGAGCAGCACCATTCCCTAGGCAGGTGATCCTGAGCTGTATAAGAAACTAAGCATGAGCCTGTGTGATACAGCAAGCAGGTTCTTCTATGGATTCTGCTTTAAGTTCTGGCCCTGATTCCCTTAATGATGGACTGTGACCTGCAAGTGTGAACCAGATAAACCCTTTTCTTTGATCCAAGTATTTATCATGGTAGCAGGAAGGAAACTGAAACATGTGGCGTATTCAAAATCTAGAAAGTAGTCCCATTTGCCTACATCATGGGATAAATAGCATTTAAGGAAACTGTTAGTTTTGATGTCCCTGTTTTTTTTTTTAATTTCCTAATTACATTTATTTATTTCATATGTGACTATGTGTATGTGTGTGTGCACACACATGTGCTCATGCATGCCTACATGAATGTATGCCACAGTGTATGTACAAGTTAGAGGACAACTTTCAGGAATGTTTTTTTTTCTCCTATCACATGAGTCCTTGGGATCAATGTCAAGTTGTCATGCTTGGCAGCAAGCATCTTTGTCTGCAGAACCATCTCACTGGCCTCACATCCTTATTTTAAATGCAAATTTTTGCAGCCTTTTATTTCAAATGTTAGTTATAGCAGTGTACTGTTGGCAACATGTCTACCACATAGCATCTAGATGGGTAAATATTTACAGCTCAGCCTACATGCTAGCATTACACAGTTGTCTCTGCTACAGAGTATGTTTATGTCAACCTCAAAAATTTCAGGATAGTTTTCTAATATTCTTTTCTATTCTTTGATATAATGGCTGATTTTTAATGTTAATGTTTCCATTGTCTTAATATTCTTGCTTGTCTCATTTATATTCTGAGATTAATGATACTCCCAACACATTTGATTTATCATTTGGAGAAAGCACTTGTTAAGAAAGTCAGTGCTGGATATTAAATGGTGATTGCCTGCAATGAATTTCTTCTCAACATCTGCAAAGATGATATGGCTTTTCTTCTTCCACTTCACTCTAAATGAGAGTTCTTAAACATACTTCAGTAGAATTCATATTGGTTTTCAAAATATCTTTTCAAAAGCTAGGGTATTAAAAACAGTCACATTTCTAATGCCTATTTTTCTAAGCTATCAAGGATGGATGTCCTTCTCTCAAATTCTAGCTGATACTGCCCAGTTAAAGTACTGAGATTTTCTACATTCAAACGGGAAGTGCCTATTATGTCCCCAGGTCTCATGGTTAGGAACACCTGTCTCCAGCCTGAAACAACATCTTGGGAGGTTTAGGAGGTGAAGAGGTGGAACCTAGCTGGAAGAGGCTGGTCTCTGGATTCCAGCCCTGACAGTTATACCCACATCTAGCTCTGACATGAGTTCTTTGCTCCCTGATCCAACAACAGAGAGAAGCCACAGGGCAAGCTCCACCCTCAGGAGCCCTTCACCATGCCTTCTCTCCACGGTGGAAAGTAGACTCTTAACTTGTGAGTTAAACCTTTCCTCCTCAACATAGTTTCTGTTGGGTCTTTTCTCACAACAATGAGAGAAGTAACCAAGACCATCCTCCTTTTCATGTTAATATTAGTTTATATTTGTGGAGTACTTCATTATTTATCTACTATTTATCTAGTATGTAGTGCAACACACATGCCTGCAAATGCACACACATGTGTGTGCATGCACTCACGTACCATGGAGCATGTGTGGAAGTCAGAAGACAGCTTTCCGGAGTTGGTTCTCTCCTTACATTATATGGGTTTCAGGGATCCAACTTCTATCACCAAGCATGGTGGCAGGCACCTTTCCCTACAAAGCCATCTTTCCAGCCCTTAAAGTCATTTTAAATAAACATTTTGATTTGTTAAACCTTCATTTGACTGGGATTAAGTTACATAATTCTGTGTCACAATTTCAACTATATTTTAAATGTGGCTACTGCAACTAATTCCTAAGAGCTGGTTCGGAGGCTGTAACATCAAGGTTATAGAAAAAAAAAAAAAGATCACCCTAAGTTAGAATGACATTTCAAAAGAAAATGTGACATAAACAAAAACTTACTAATTTTGTCTTTAGAAGAGGCACAGTTTTTATCTGAAAGCCTTTGTGGTCATATCTCTTATTTTATTTGAAGTTGACAAGATATTATTTATTTAAAGTTCTTGATCACCACAAGGTACCAGTCACTCTAGAAGCTGAGTAGAAAAGGGAGAGAATGTACAACATATAAGTTACACACTGATTTAATTTCATTTGTCAACTTGACAGGATTTAGAGGTGTAGAGGTGGAACCTAGCTGGAAGAGGGTTTGGAATTGCCTGGGGAAGGAGTCGTAATGAAAGCCTTCCCAGATCAGGTGGATTTGTGGGTATTTCTGTAGAGAACTATCATGTGTATGTTAAATGAAGTAGGAAGACCCACCCACTGTGGGTGGCACCATTCCCTCTTCAGGAGATCCTGGGCTGTATAAGAGTGGAAACAGTGAGCTGAACACTAGCATGTGTGCATTCATTGCTTTATTCTTCTGACTGTGGATATAATGTGACCAGCTGCTTCAAGCTCTTGCTGCCTGACTTACCTGCCATGATGGACTATATCCTAAGTGTGAGCTAAAATAAACCCCCTCTGCCTTGAGCTGTTTTTGTCAGGGTATTTTATCACAGCAGTAGAGAAGGAAACTAAATCACAGACTTTGTCTTAAATAACATTGGGTAAATACAGAAGAGCATGATTTACTACCATGTTATTAAGAACTATGTTATTAAGAAATACCTGAGACAGGCTAACTTCACAAAAGAGGCTTCCTTGACTCACAGTTCTGGACAGATCAGATCTGTGTAGCAGGGAGGGATACCTGGTGAAGAACTCACCACAGATGACTTCACAACATGGCAGGAGGTAAGTAATTATAGCACCAAAGAGGAAACCAGAGAGAAACTGAGTGGGCCAGACTCAGACTTTCCTACCAACCCTCCCCTGAGATGTCAGCAACACCCTAACAGAAATGCAGAAGATCCATCTGAAGACCCAGCTGATCTTCTATCTACAGTGTCCCAATACTGCCACCTCTGCAGAACAAACATTGGCTAGTGGGAACAAACCATGCCTAAGCCATCACATATGAGAAAATCAATTAAATTTGACACAAACTGTAAGCTAGAGGGTAGAATGAGCCATCTGTCTTCATATAAAGTAGCACTGTAGCTATATCCTAAATAATGAGTAATGTAGTGTAACTTAACAGCATTAAAAGTGATGTAGTGGAGTGTTAAGTTGACAAGGAGTAATCTGGTGAAGGTTAGTCTTCATTGTCAATCTTACTAGATTAGACTAACCCAGGAGAGAAAACTGGATGAGGAAATATCCACCCTGAATGTGCGTAGTGCCATCCCAGACTAAATAAAAAGGATGGAGGATGAAATCCAACTTAATATCAGCATTCTATTCTATTTTCTGATCTGCCCAGTTGTGAGCAAGCCACCTCACCTTGCTGCTGCCATGGCTGAGAGATGCTCCTGCCATCGTACCTTCCCATCTGTGAGCCAAGCCAAAGCCAAATCCACTCTGCCATCCAGAATTGCATCCTTTGCCACCTACATGGACCCCAAGGAGAAAAGTAATAGTTATTTTAGGTAGTAGAGCTGTGATTCAAATGTTCTTTACCTGATTCTGATTCCCAACTCTGTTTCCTTGATCACAGCATAAAAATCACATTTTTGCTTTAGAATACAGTCTTATGGTCAAATGATGAGAGAGCTCGTTTCAGAGACCCTTTCATCACTCTGAATGCTGGAAATACGAGCGATGGATGAAAATGTCCCTCTACCTGTTGCTTCAAAACAGTCACCACTGCTGAGTGCCTGAACTAAGCTAGAGATATGTTAAATTAAGAATAGGGATCCAAGCCAGCTAGATGGTTCAGTGAGTAGAAGTAAGTAGTGGTCTAATGAGATGACTCCCATAGTCTTAGGCATTTTAATACTTGGTCTCAAGTTGTTCGAAATATTTGGATAGGTTTAGGAGCTGTAGGTTTGCTAGACTAAGTATGTCCCTGGGAATAGGCTTTGAGATTTTAAAAATCATGCACAATTCTCAGTTTTATCTCTATACTTCTTGCTTATGGATCGAGATGAATAAGCTTCAGCTGTCATGCTTGGCTGCTACAACAGTTGTGTTGGAACTGTAATCTCAATTAAACCCTTTCTTCTATAAGTTGCCTTGGTCATTTATTATCATCATCATCATCATCATCATTATGTTACAGCAGTAGAAAAGTAATTAATACAAGATACTTACCACGAATTCTGATAACCTGACTTCCATTCTGGGACTCACATGGAGGAAAGAGACCTAACTCCTCAGGCTGTCCTGTGCCCTCTACAACCATACTGTTGAATCACCTGCTCTTGCGCACACACACACACACACACACACACACACACACACCAAACATAATTTAAAAACTTTTAAAAGAACATGGAGCCAAATTAAGAAGGAATTATAGGAAATGAAGGGACAGGCTCTAGTGGCATATGAAATGTATAAAGGGACAGAAAGGTGGAAATCTTAAAAAAGAAAAAAGACTGGGTTTTCTAAACTGGGCCTCTGGGTGATAGCAATGCCAACTGGGACAAGGTCAGTGTGAGAAGACAAAACATTCAGGCATGTTGAAATGAGAATGCCTTTGGGACATCCAAATGAGAACATAGGTTCAAAGGACATTTCTAAATATTTGAGGGTAAATATTTTTTAAAGTATATTCTGCCATCTTATGTCATTCCTTGCCAATGTAGGAGTTCTAGGGCTGTAAGACATGAATTGACTGCAGTCTCTGAATAAACCAGTGTATGCTTATGACATTTAAGGTCAAAGAAATGGCCAGAAACTAGGATTCTATGGTGAGTAGTATACATATAGTCTAACACAAATGCTAGACTAAACACAAGTTCCTCCCTTGGGACCCATTAAAATGTACACAGGGAGATATTTATAAAAGTATAACTGCAGAAAAACATAAAAGGAGACCATGAGAGTCGATCTTTGTGCCTTCGGATGGGCTAGAAGATGCAGAGCACTTGCAGCCTAAGTATCTGGGATAAGCTGACTTCTGCAGGAACTACCAACAGATCCTATGTCAGGATACATGCACGTACAATGTGTTGCCAATAGAAAGGTCTGCCATGCCTTCCCACAGGTTTCTCAAATCAGTTCTAAGATCAAGATCATCTCACCAGCAGTGGTGGGGATGCAACTCAGATGCAGGGGGACCATGACATAGAGGCCATGATGCTTCCGTAAGACTCAAAACAGGAGGCTGCACCATAGTCAGTGTTCACAAGCATTTGGGGGAAGGATGCACCCGTACATTGGCAGGTGCATAGGCATAATCTTTTGGGGAGAAAATATGGTGATATTTAGATGTTTAAGTAGGCATGCTCATTGACTAATAGACTTTAGACCTAGGACATCAAAATGATGGTGCATATTAATGTAAGTACAAAGGTGTAATGAAATACTGTACAAGGGTGAACAGGGAAAAACTTAAATACCCACCACTCAAGAAGATTATATTTCAGATACACCATTTTATTACCAAGTATCTTTAAAGTACCCAGATGCTTGAATTTCAAAAGCTGCACAGGGTATGTTGAAGGAAGGGAGGAGTCACACAAGACGATGCTCCTATTGGAAATTCACTCTTACCTGATGAAGAGATGCCTGAAAACTTCACCTATGTTTGAGCAAACAGAGGAGTAGGATGGGGGCCCTTGACCTCAATCTCCTCTACAGGGCACAGCTGGAGTGAGGATGAGCTCTGAGATCACTGGGTCATCTTTTCAGAAAAAGAACTGGATTTTTAAACTTAAAATTCACTTTGAAAAGAAGTTACAAGTTATAGTTTTCTACTTTCCACTGAATTCATGTTTTAAGAAAGAAATGAAGATTTGATGTGTATTCAGAAGCTGTGTCCTCACACAGTGGGCATGCACCACTGACCATTAGTCTACACATCTGCTGTGTTTATGGAGCAATTATATATTGTACAACAAATAGAAAGTGTTCTGGGGCTTGGAAATTTATTTTAGGTGGGCCGGGGCACTTGTGCTACAGTGCATGTGTGTGGATGTCAGAGGACCACTTTGGGGGAGTCAAGCCTGTCTTTCCACAGTGTGTTCTGAAGTTCAGACTCAGGTCATGAGGCTCGTGCAGCACAAGCCTTTCCCTGCTGAGCCATCACACCAGCCCCAATTTCAGAGTTTTCAATGACAGTGTTTTCTAGTCCACCATCTCAAGTGCTCCATCACACCCATAAAAAATTTGCAACAGAAAACAGAATGAGTAATACTGAACTAAATTGGAAACTTCTCTCCTTTAATTGTCATTTCTTTTGTTGGCAACATTTTATTTTACTAGTGTATTCTCAGTAAAAATGCACCATGTTATGATAAAGGAAAAAAATCTCCAAAATACAGGAAAACACAAAGAACAAAAAATTTCCTCTGGAATATCTTGTTGGTCTGTCTAACTATATCATCTGTCATCATTGATCATCTATCTATCATCTGTCATCTATCTATCATCTGTCATCTATCAGTCTATCTTCATTTTCATCATCTATCTATCCCCATCAATCATCATCTATCATTTTACTGCCTATCTATGATCTCTATAAATCAATTATATCTATCCCCACCTATCTATCATCTATGTATCATCTATTATCTGTCATCTCTATCATCATCTATATATCAATCATCTGCAATCACTACCAACCTACCTATCATCTGTCTTATCTATTTTTTATTTATCTGCTATGCAGTATTCTAATTAATGGTACATGCTCCCTCCACACACACACACACAAAAACATCATAACTTCAATGTATCCTTTAAGCTGTTTTTTTTTTCACTTAAGCATATGAAGAACATTTTCTTGTATCTCCTACAGTAGCATTTCTAGAAGCCTCCCTCCAATCATTCTGTTCCATAAAAGTATGCAAATGTGCTAACCAGCTCTAAGCACTGGATGTGGAACCTATCAGCTTTTTTCAGGGAAAGAAATATACAGAGCTTTTCCAATCAGGTTTCTGTGAATGTTTCCTAACAGTTTTGTTACTCCTTTTTTTTTTTTTTTGTCATCTTTGAGTAAATGTTATTAGTCAGTTAAACACTGTTGCATAAAGATGCTTCAAATTCACAAGGCTGCAGTCATCTCCTGTGCCCTACCTCTGGCAAAATAGGGATTTTGATACAGTTTTATGTGTGATCCAGGTCTCCAGGCATGCTAGAGATGGAGTCAGTGAATACCAAGCCTTATGTTGCTCTACTGTGAGCCAGGACAAGGATGCTGGAAGAGTCCAGAGTCAGTTTTCCATGTTATAGCAGATTTGAGTGAAATGGTAACTATTGATCCAACAACCTGACAATTGTTCTTCCCAAGTCTGTAGGGAAACGTGTGCCTAGGGACTCTTAAATAATACTTATTAGTGACTTGGCAGACCATAACTACTTGGAAGAAGCCATTAAAGATCAGATGTAATTCCTTTTCAGTTCTCTCATCTGTGACCCACTTGTTAGAGACTGCCACATGTGTGTGGAATCTGGCAGTTCACAGCTGCAAAGGATGCTGAAACAATACCTCTGTCATCTTGCAAAAAATTGGATTTTCTGAAGTTCACTAATTCTCTCACCTTCCTTTAACATAATATATTTGAGTCATCTTCTTGTGCTGGAGAGATAGTTCAGCAGTTAGAAGCACTTGCTGCTCTTGCAGATGACCCAGGTTCAGTTCTCAGCACCCACATGATGGTGCACAGCAGCCTGAAACTCCAGTTCCAGGGGATCCAATGTCCTCTTCTGGCCTCTGGAGACTCGTGTGTCAATGTGCTGCATATAAACTCAGACAGGCACACACAGATACACATAAAAGTGATAAATAAATCTTTAACTTACTCTCTTAAATATTAAAACTCCATGGTTGCGTCACTTAACTACAAGTTTCCAAATTTATTTCTATAGCTTTTAAGCCACAGTAAAAGTTTGGGATATTTAATAGTATCTGTCATGATTCTACTAAATTCTGATCAACATATTTCTGCAATTTTCATATCATAAAGTATTTTCATAGCAATTGTCAACCATCACCCAAATAGTAAAAATGAGTTGCTTGAGTGGTCATCATGAATCTTTCTACGCCATATTAAGTTTTCCCTGACATATATTAAACTGTCTGCCCTAGAACACTGTAGTCAGAGAACACACAGCAAACTTCCACTCCAGCCACACGATAAAGCCAAGTGTGGCTTTTCCTTTCATAAGTAGGTTCTGCCAAGACACTTACCGAAGTGAGATGATGCCTTTTAGCCAGTGTCAGACTTATTTTGAGTTAACTTCTTTGTTTTGTAATCTAACCTGTATGGTGGGACTTCAAAAGCCTATGATGTGTTGCTAGAGGAATACGGAGGAGAGTTTAAGTAGTCTCTTTTCAATGTGTTCTGGCACTGTAGCCTGAAGCCAGAACTAGGGTTTTCTTCCTTTTTTTTTTTTTTTTTAAACTGCAACCTGCCTCCCATGAATGGAGGAAGCAGACTGCTTCTTTGTTGAACACTCAGACAGGGTGCTGATATAACAACAGTGGACAAGCAGCTGGGAGCTGGGCTGTCAGCCCGTCACACACTGACAAATCTGTTGTTCATATTCAGGCAGGATGCGTGTGTCCACTCGCCACCAGCATCATCCATCTAACACAGAGGGGGGATGCAGGCAGCCTGCACCCTGCTGCCTGTGGACCAAACACGCTTATTACAATCCTTCTGAAAGCTTGCAACTAAGCAACTCATTTATTCTGTGATGATGGGGCCAGGCAAATGAGACAAGTAAGATAGCCTGCTCAATTTTTGTTTCTCTTCCTTCAAGGTGCCAAGACAGCCTGTATTACCATTTCATGTCACACACATAAAACCATAACTCTAAATAGCTCCAAACAGCTCTTCTGAAAATTCTAGACAGGCAAGAAGAGAGAGGGTGAATGAAAGAAACATTCAATTAAAACGTTGTTGTTTGAGAAGAAAATACTTTGAATTCAATAGATAGTGCACCCACCCACCCACCCCTTATTTTTTATTTTTCAGGAGGGTTAACTTTCAGAATGCTCTCTTGCAAATTTCCCCCCAAGCCATCGCATCTATGCCACTCTGACACCCCCTCTCTCTGCAGATCCATTCTAGGTTGATCACAAAGCCTGCCTGAGATTGAATCGACAATTCCCCAATCAAGACATATCTATATTTGTATGGGTCTTTGTAATCAATGAAGAATACTTTCTTGCGTGCATTTGGGAGGAATTGAGTGGTAATGTAGAGGAGAATCCAGAGTTTCTGGCATGGCATGACTCATGATTTGTTGACCCTTTACCTAGACTGTTGAAGAACAAAATTTGCATCTGTCCAACAGCCTCCCCCTGAACCCTGATCACTGCCTCTTGTTCACTCATCCAAGCCCACGCTCCAGAAAGGGCCAGCACTACGGCTGCTCTCTGAACTGTTTTCACACAGCTGTGTGTTTTCCATTCACATTTGTAGGTGCTCTTCCTAGGTTGTTTTCTGCAGCCTCTCTGAGGAGATAGTCTGAGGAGCATTTGAGATAAACTGCTCAATAAAGCCCACAAGAAACGCAAATCCACTCGAAGGGCAAGACAAAAACCAAGTGTAACCTTGGAAAATCATGGTAGCATTTTAGAATTAAGAAATTTTCATATTCCTGTGAAAACTGCAATCAAAATGTCACTACAATTTATGATTTAATTTTTAAATCCTTTTACATTAAAACAGTAGCAGCAATGGTGCCTAGCATCACTGAGATCCTCCTATGCAGATGTCTTTTTCCATATCAATATTCACACTGAGAGGAAGGAATCTATTTTTGGAATGTGTAGGGTAGTAACATGAGGAAAAAATGGAGCAAGTGAAAAACTACCAAAGAATAATGTTCTTTTGTTCACTGCTTACAGCACGTGTTACTCTTACATAACTATTCTTGTATCAACAGACATTAAGTAATGGTATTCACCACAGAATATTCTTAAGATTCCTTGGCTTGTTTTTGTTTGTTTGAGATAGTTTCATTCTGTAGGCCAGGCTGGCTTGCAACTCTGTAACCCATGATAGCTTTGAACTTGCACAAGTCTTCTGAGTGACTGGGATTATACCCGATTCAATATGTGCACCTCCAAGGAGCACAAAGAAGCAATTGCAGTGTGACACATTACAGGCAGCCCACACTGTATGCATACACACTCACACAAGTGAGGAAAAAAAAGTTTGTATGGAGTAAGTCCTTGTATAGGAAATTCACTGTGGTCGTGGTTCAGTTCCTCCAGTAGCACAATGCGAATGTATTCTTACCTAAAGAAAAATAAATTTTCTTTACTTTATTGATTTTTTGACACAAGGCCTTATGGTGTGGCATGGGCTAGACTCAGACTTTCCACTATAGATTACTTTAGATTCTTATTGAGTGTTGGAAATCTTCGATTCGCCTTAATTATGGCACTGCATAGCTTTATGTAAATGTCCCACTCTGTCACAGCACACCCCATGTTTTTGTGGGTCCTCAACGAGAAGAAGAATAAAGCACTATGTAATTCATGGTATGAAAAAGAAATTAGAAGGGTTGTTTTATATTTTAGAAGTTAATTCACCCTAATAGAAAATAAACCATAAATATTCAAGAGATCCAAATAATTCTGATAAACTTGAGCAATATCTCAATTAACTACACTCTCAAGTTTTAACATTGTGCTATTTGTCAATATAATAATGAGGTAAATTCTTATAAAATTCCCAGGTGCCCTTTATTTTGCCCTGAACCCCGGGTGGTTTTTGATTGACAGAAAGATTACCTAATAAACCTCCAGTACAAACTAATTAATCACTTTGAATACAACACTAAATTGGCAGGCATAAAAAAGCAAATGAGATGGGTGTTGAGGACCATTTGCAAGTGACCTTAGTTGAAAGCCAAGTACAGAATGATTTCTTTCTTAGCGGCACCATGTTCATGAGAAACAGTGTATGCTTGTGTCTTCCTTGTTCCCACACCTGCCTGCCACTCCCTGATAAACACTTAGTTGTAAACCGGACCAGACAAAGGAGCAACAAGTCTCTGAGTGCCTCTGGTATATGGCTGTAATGAATGCCAGCTACACCTGGCCCAGCTTCTACTGCCCTTATAGTCTACAGTACTTCTAATAGCATTTCTTGTATTGTACAGAGTGCTGTTTTACCTGTCTGTCGGCTCCTTAGAGGACCACTTTCACTTCAATTCTGTAACCCTGGCAGGGGCCTCTGGTCCTCATGTAATCAGTGCAGGCAAGCTACCTCAAAACCTGGCATTTTGATCACATACTATACTTTAAATGATCATTCCTTTGTGTTCTGATGCTAAATTTAAACACCTAAAGGGAGCCAGCCAGGTGTACCCCATGGGTACACACACTTGCTGTCAAGCCTGAAGACCTGAGTTCAATCCTTGGGACCCCCCTGGTGGAAAGAAAACACTGACTCTGGAAAGTTATCCTCTGACCTCCCACATGCCTACACATGTACCCCACCCCCCACTCATAAATAAATAAAAGAAATAAAGCACCAAAAGGTGCCCCCATTTCCACCAGTATAGTAGTTACTGTTCTCGTTACTGTCACAAAGCAGCTGACAAACAGTTTAAGGAAGGAAGGTTATTGTTTGTGCTCCCAACCAAGCTGGGAATTCATAGTGGAAGGCACCCGAGGCAGCCGGTCACATATGCCCACAGTCGGGAAGCTGAGTGGCAAATGCCGGTACTCAGCTTGCTTTCTGCTTTCCTCCAGTCCACACCACAGCCCATGAAATTCTGTCATTTGCTGTTAGAGAGGGTCTTCCCTCTCTTGTAACACCTTCACAGACATTCCCAGAGGTGTGTTTACATACTGATTGGAAATCTGATCCAGTTGAATCTGAAGATTATCTGTCACACCAAAGCCCATTGTTCTGAAAGGAAAGTTAGCTCACTATCAGTTTTGATCAGGAATTCACCAAGTGAAAAATATTCACCCTCATCCTCCCTCCCCCCAGCTCATCTCACCTACTGTGCTCCGCCTGTTATCAAAGTGCCTTGGGGGAGATCCAGGGTCTTGCAAGAACAGGAACACATTTCATAGATTCCTTATGTTCCTTCCTGCAGCAAGTAATAACTCAAGCTTTACCTGATGTGCGTCTCAAACTGTAGAAATGATCACTAAAAGTATAGTCTTGGGATAGTCATCTTCTAACCTCCAACCTATAAACAAACAAACAAATAAATAAACAAAACCTATAAATAAATAAATAAATAAACAAACAAACAAACAAACCCAGGACAGCCCTAAGAACATGTAGTATATTATTAGGCTTCCTACTCCCAATATTTCTTGAGTCCACCTCAATCTGCTTTCAGGTGATGGGGTGTTGCTCAAGTACCTTTTCTCTGTCCATCCACCTCACTCATGACTGGCTGCCTGCCCTAGAGGTGGGCTGTCTGTGTCTGGGCACAGACTCTCTGTTGAATTCCAAACCCATTGTGCCAGGCAAGAGGTGAGTTTGGGGGATACTACTGAGCCCCCAGGAATTTATGGAACCTCCTTGCTCGATTTCCCTTGTCTGCCAGGTTGTCTTCGCTGACTCTCAGGCCAGCCCTGCTCCTCCAGAGCCCTCTCTTTCCTGTTCCTACCCATGCTGCTCTGAGACAGAAAGGGAGAGCAGAATTATTTATTGTGCGTCTGTTTGAAGTGAAAGGCTTTTACATTTTAATGAGCACTAAATAGGTGCGAGGAAATATTGTTCATTAGCTGTAATCTGCGGAATTGCTTGAGTGAACTTCCTTTGGAGGCTGCTTTAAGCGGCTCACTCAAGTAGAGCAGTTTGTATGGTAATTAAGGGAGCATTTTGCTGTCAACATCTGTGCTGCTATTTATAACAGGGGAGGTGGCTTGCGGCTCCACTGGAGGGCTGGAGGGTGTGGATGCTGAGAGATGCAGGTGGGATGGGGTGACAGTCAATGGTGGCACAGCCATGGCTTGCAGCCATGACAGTCTTCTCTCTCTGGCTTTCCTCCCATTCAGCCTCGAATAATTCTCACAGAAATCCACCGCCATTCATCGTGGCTAGAAGAATTCTTGCTTTGACGTCTCTTCATTAATCACAACCTTCACCTGGCAGCCCAGGCAGGGAGAGTCAAGACGCTGTGGAGAAGCGAGTGGTCTTTCGCTTTGTCGCACGTTCTTTCTGTCTCTTGTGCATTTTTCCCCTCTAAGTCACTCTGATGGGGCAACAAAGTACCAGCATAAGAGCTGTGGCACTTGGGGGCAGTCAGAGAAGACCGGGAAAGAAACATTGAACACCTCACATCCCTGCTGAGGTGAAGGAATAGTCACCTATTGACAGTCCTAGCATGGCCCTCAACATGCATGACTCTGTGTCCTCCTGGAGCAGCCTGAGGTACTCTTTATATTCTTGGCAATACTAGAATGATCTGGCTTGCATACCCTCCAACTAGAGAGATGGAGAACTTACCTGGGAAGGTCTAGGAGACAGACATACAATGTCAGAAGTCATTCAGCAGGAAGGTAGCTTAGCTATGATGAAGCTGGGAGCAAGAAAAGATGGGCAGAGAGTAAATGAGCAGTAGCAAAGAACCTGTAAAGAAGGCTGACGGCAAGACCACTGGCTGGGCTGAGTTGGGTCTGGGACTGAGTAATGCCTGGGTAAACAGGGAGCTGGTGGGCACAGGGATGAAGGCTGGCAGTTCTGTAAGGGGAGGAAGATAAGGACCCACTTTCTGGAGGTAAGGAGTTGAAGAAGCAGTGGCTAAGTGCTTATCTGCTACTCTGAAAACCTTGTCCCAATGCCTTACATTTTCTCCAGCATAAGGTGGAACCAGGCAGGATTCTTGAGAAGAGCAGCTATTTGCCTAGCTGTGACGGTGCAACCACAGAGGGGCAGGAGTCAAGCAGACCCCAGCTGCTGGGAGGGCACAGAAGGCCTCAGGCTCCAGGCTGGGATCTAAGAGCAAGGTGGTGTCTCTGTCCATTTCTTCACACTTTCCTCTCCTTTCTCTCCTCCTTTCTCTTCTTTCCTTCTGTTTGTTTTTCTTTCCTTCTCTTCTGTTTTTTGAGACAGGGCCTCCTGTAGTTCAGGCTGGCCTCAGGCTCCTTCTGTAGCTCTTATCCTCTGAGTTTCCTCTACCCCTATCTTGTGAGTGCTGAATTTACAGTTGTACATCACCACATTTGTTTGATGTGGCGTTCGGGATCAAGCCCTGGCTTTGTGGATCCCAGAGAAGCACTCTACCCCATGAGCTACTTCCCCAGTCCCCCAGCCCCAGACATTTTTATTTTTAATACATAGGTATTATTTGGCACACAGTAGGAGAGTACTCAAAATCAATATCTTTTGAGTGAATGAATAAATTATTGAGGATCTGTTGAGATCAAGGTTGACTTACAATAAAAGATGTGAAGTGTGATAGCAGCCAGCTCTTTTTCACCTGGGACCTTTTACTCAGTCAGTGAATTGGTAAAGGATTCACAGCCTTCAAAAGGAATGTTTTTTTGTTTTTTGTTTTTTTGTTTTTTTTCATCCCACACAAAATCTTGATTTTGGCAAAATACACTAAGAAGCATCAGGCCTACTGAGGACATTACATGAGAGTGATGTTTTGAAGGAGCAATGATTGCCATGGGCTCATGGATTTGAACACTTGGTCCCCAGCAGATGGTGCTGTTTGGGGAGGTCATAGAACTTTTGGGAACTGGCATTGTACTGGAGGAAGTATGTCACTGGGGTGGACTCTGAGGTTTAAAGCCTTGTGTCACTTCCAGCTTTAGGGAAACTGCTTTCTGCTTATGATTAAAGATGTGATCTCTCAGTTGCCCACTCCTGACTTTGTTGACATCCCTCCTTGCCATGATGCTCTTATTGCTGCAGAGCCTAGAATAGAATAAACCCCTTCCATAGATTGCCTTGGTCATGATGTTTATGATAGCAACAAACTAACTAATTCCACTGTATTAGTTCCCTCTATGTCTCTGTGACCAAAATAACTGACAGAAGCAGTGGGAAGTGGGAAGGTATGTTTTGGCAGGGAAGGCATGTTTGATGTCAAGTTGACTACATCTAGAATTAACTAAAACCTAAATGACTAGACACATGTGTGAGGCATTTTTTTCTTCATTAAATCATTTGAAGTGAACAGACCCACTTCTATTCAGATCTTTGAGGTGGGAAGATCCACCTTTAATCTGGGCCAGGCCTTCTGCTGGAAGTCTCTATAAAGGGCATGAGAGGAGGAAGCTTTGCTTTCTTTGCCTGCTTGTTTTTGCTAGTGAGTCCATTTCTTCTCTGGCATTAGAGCCTACTTCTTCAGGGTTCTGACATATACTGAAGACAAGCTGAGACATCCAGCCTCGTGGACTGAACAGTTACTGGATTCTTGAAACTTCACTTCATAGGCAGCCATTGTTGGATTAGCTGGACCACAGCTTGTTGGTCATTCTAAACTTCCCTGTCTTTCTCTTTCTCAACAAAGAGACAGACAGAGAGAGAGAGAGAGAGAGAGAGAGAGAGAGAGAGAGAGAGAGAGGGAGATATTCATCTGTAAGTTCTAGTACAGAACCTGACAGAACCTCACTAATACATCATGGTTGTAGGCATAGTCCTGTCTAGGCAGCAGGGCTGTGTAGGTTGCTGTTCATATCTTGGCAGACCAGAAAACAGAAAGAACAGTTCAGGCTCAAGCATCAGTATAGCTTCAAAGGGTCACCCAGAGTTACCTACTTCTTCTAACCAGGTTCCATCTCCTAAAGGCTCAATAGCATTTAAAGAATGACACAAGCTGGGGGGTTAAGTAATCCAAACATTAGCCTATGGGATACATTCAAACCATTAGATTACAGTATACAGAAACTGCACTTCTATTAGACCAACTTCATAATAAGTGAATATCAGTGATACATTCTCCTTATTAAACTCCATCTTCCCTGACAGAAATTGTCATTAGACACAGTTTTTTATCTCTATGTTGTTTTTGTCTTTATTTTTTATGATTATTAAACCTTGTTTGAATTCCGTGTTTGTCCAAAGGCAATTTCACTTAATGACTCATTTTGAGAAGTCAAGTAAAAACAACAAATGCAGTGAATCCCAAGTGACTGAAGATAATTTAAACTCGGAGATGCCACAAGTAACTCAGATTTTCAAGTGGCTGCCAAATTATTATCAGTTTAGAGTAGCTGCCTTACCATGATCCTTCAATATAGTTAGGTTTGGGAAGAATATACCGAATGTCCTTTTTTTTCTCTCCATGTGTTTGTCAGCTTTCTGTCACTATAACAAAATACTAGAAATTGCCAACTCACTTCAAAAAGGAATTTTTATTTAGTCTCTTCATTTTAAAGGTTTCAGCCATTGCCTCTTAGGCCTGTTGCTCTGGGCCTATGATAAGGGAGTAGTACAACATACTAAAAGGGCAACATGCTCACTACCTGTTGGCCAGCAAGTTTGAAGAGAGAGAAGCCAGAGGTAATGTCCCACTGTCCCACTATAACACAATGGCATATCTCTTCTTTAAGTAAAAGCATATTATACAAAGACAAGGATGCAAGAGAAGAGAAAAATGAATAGACTGGGGGGTCATTGTTCAGGCATTATCTGTACACCAATCTTCATACTAGAACCTTGAAGGCTGCCTTGAAAGGGTTAAGCTTCCAGAACTGTAGTGTCATCTCTAAGAATTTTGAGATTTAATTTTTTTATAGGGCACACTTCTAGCCTATTGATATCACATTAAGCCTGGTCCCAGGCCTCCAGGGGCTTAAGTGTGGCCTAAAGACAGATTACAAAATAAATTGTTAGAAAGATATCTTGTAAATTACCATCACGGCAGTGTCTGTATTGCATAGAGTGAGAGGATGTGACAGTGGGCTGGATGGAGTACAGGTGCCATCAAGATCAGGGCAGAGGTCATGTAGACTTTTCCATAAGAGATTTAACTCTTGCTCAGATCCATAGATGATGCTGATCACTGAAAGTTTCAACCAAGAAACAAATGTGATCCAGTTGGAACTATGGGTCACTTGAGCAGCAATTAAGACAGGATTAGGAGAGGATCAAAGGAAGAGAGGAGGAGGAGGAGGAGGAGGAGGAGGAGGAGGAGGAGGAGGAGGAGGAGTGGTGGAGAGAAGAAGAATGGAGGAGGAGTGGGGGAGGAATGGAGGAGGAGTGGAGGAGTTTAGGGCTCAAAGGAAAGGAGGCCAGTGGAAAATTTTATTTTTTAATGAAACTATCTTCATATTGTAAAATTATAGAGACAGAGAAAAGCATGTCGAGATGATCCTGAACACCCATTGAGGATCTGGGGAGCTCCCAAGGTTAGACCTCAGGAGCCATGGTTCTGAGGAAGAGGCAGAAGTTCTGCAGGAGCAGTGTCTGTAAGACTGGGTAACCTGATAGGACAGACAGGGTGGGAAGGAAAAGGAGCATGTTTAAGGTTTGCCTACTCCAGGAAGCACAGCTGACAGCCACTTTCCCAATTCGTGTGGCATTGTCAGCGGTTATTGTTGCTACACTTGCCATTTGTCAGCTGAAGAATTGGGTTCCCTAGGAGTATAAGAAAACACTAGATTTAGAGCCTGCCTAATGTAACACAAATTGCTAAAATGGTCTTTTAATAAAAAGCCCAGAGCCTGATATTGGGGTAAATGCTGAAAGATCAGAGAGACAAAGGAACAAGCCATAGCCACCACCTCTTACCTCACCAACTCCTCAGCCTGAAAAAGCCTCTAGCCAAAAGCCTCTAGTTCCTGTCTCCTCATGCCTTATACACCTTTCTCTGCCCATCATATCACTTCCTGTTTCAACCTTCCTAATGTTAGTTTTCAAGGCATGTGACTTCCAAATACTGGGATTAATGGTGTGTGCCACCAAGCCTGGCTTTGTGTCTTACCTAGACTGTGTCAATTTCATGTAGTCCAGGGTGGCTTTGAACTCACAGAGATCCAGATGGATCTCTACCTCCCAAGTGCTAGGATTAAAGGTGTGTGCCACCACTGCCTGGCCTCTATGTTTAATCTAGTGGCTTGTTCCATTCTCTGATCTTCAGGCAAATTCTATTTGGGTACACAATATATCACCACAGCCCAAAGATTCCTACAGGGGTGGGTTCTGAGTGGTGCTTCCTCTCCTCTTAAGAGGAGACATTGATGTAAGAATGAGGGCTGATGATAGGCTTGTTTCTTTATTCAAATGAGATATATTTCACCACCACCCCAACACACACACAAATACATTTACATCTGTTCTTTTAAATTGTGCCATTTGGGAGCTTTTAGAATATTCAAAATTTGGGCTGCCATTTTCATTTTGCAAACCATTGGTACAAAGCCATGCATCTGAAACATTTTCTTTACCTCTTAAGGAGACTCTATGCCTCTTAGTAGTCACCCCTCATACCCACATCCTGAGAGGAAGGAGACCCTATGCCTCTTAGCAGTCACTCCTCATACCCACATCCTGAGAGGAGAAGATGTTGAGTAAATGCAATACCTTAAACTGAACTTGCCTCAGGAATATCAAATGAGAGATATCGGTGGGGTCTCCAAGGGCAACATCTGGATGTGGAGATTGAGGGAGATGTCTGTGCTGGAAATGAAACTTCCAGAATCATCTATCAGTGGGAGGTGATGGTAAACACAGAATAAAAGACAGGATGAGATCTCTAGGCTCTGAAAGAGGGTGACATTCAAGTCTGAACAGACACAGGGAAGTGCGGTTTGTGTTGTGCTACAAGCACTTTGTCACAAGGCAGCTGCTTGCTGATACCCACATGGAACTTGCTGTCTAGAGAAGGCTACATCTCTATAGCCATCATTTCCCAGACTGGCCAGAGTGAAGGGGGCAGTTATTCACAACCTCCAGCCATCATCTGTGAGCTATCTGTTATACTCCATATCAGAGTTCACCGGATGGATAGGAACAATAGAATGCATATCACAAAGGAGAGTCATTTAATTGTTAGATACAATGTGAGTTGATCAATGGCTATCTGCACACTGCAGAGACTAAGAATCCAATATCTGCTCCATCCATGGGGCTGGGTATCTCAACATCCCAATTTGATGCTGAAGGCCTGGCAGGTATCTGGAGAGCCATTAGTTTTCAATCTACACTGAAAAACCCAAGAATCTGGGTTCCAGTGTCAGCAATGAGCAACACTAGCAGCAGCAACAGAGTAGACTGAAGAAGGGAAGGCAGCCAGCCAGTCTTTCCCCTCAGAACTCTTTGATCTGGGCTACAGCCTCCAGGTGCTGCCTCCTCTAGGGAGGGGGCTCTTCCCTCTACAGTTAATTCTTCCTGGAAATCCCACCACAGACCCAGCCATAGGCACATCTCTTAGTTCAATCCAGATCCAAACAAGTTGACAACCAAGACACATTCATTAAAGAAAATGTAAAAATATAAGAACCCATTTTTCTTTTCTTAGTGGTGGGATTTTAAACCCCCAAGGACATGGTCAGATCACATTTCTCTTCCTGTTCTCAGTTGGCCACAGTACTTATGTGCCAGGAGCAGAACTTAAATGTCTGATGATGGAGGAGGAAAAGGCTTTACTGATTCACTGATACAACATTTAATCATCATATTCATTTGTCGTTGAGTGTGGCCAATGTTCCCTGGGGAGACATAGCACACATGGACTCATCCCAGAAAGGGATCCTGGACAGAGCAAATTAAGGATTGCACCAAAGTTCAATTTGGCAAAGTAATGAATTTTTACTGGGGTTCCTAACAGGTGTATGGAGGAGGGGTTGTGTACAGGGGCAGGAATGACTCAGAGCAGCAGCTACATGGCTGAAAAGCTCATCCCAACAGGGTGATAACTCTGTGCATGTGGAGGCCAGAAGAGGGCATAAGATCTACTAGAGTTGGAGGTATGGGCAGTTGTGAGTCACAATGTAGGTGCTGAGAACCAAACTCCAATCTCTGCAAGAACAGTAAGTTCTCTTAACTGCTGAGCCATCTAAATTTGAGCCAGTTGGTGTGACTATAAATGAAAAAGATGGATTTTTGACAATGGAATTTGACATATGTCATCCATAAATGCAGTATCTGGCAAACTTCTGCAAAAGTCAGCTGAGACATCTAATGTAATTCAGATGTCACTGAGGCTAGCATCCACCAAAATGTAGCGTTAGGGCTGGCGGGGCATATTTTGGTACTTCATGAACATTTGTCTTGGAATTAAAACCTGATGCATGCAGCCAGTTTGCTGTGTGTATTAATCAGCTCCCCAAACACGCCCCAGAGTGATTTTTAGTACATTCATGGGGTAGCTCTTTAACTTCCCACTCAATTTTAATGCAGCTTCTCCAAATATTTTTTTGAAAAATGCCTTTCTCAGCCATAAATACACTTCCTAAGTCATTCACAGCTGGAATATAAAAGACAATTAGAACAAATTTATTAGATAGCTCACCTCTACTGTTTGTGAAACATTTAAATGAATGTGTAGCTAGAGAAATGAAAACCCCCAATGAGCAGCCAAGAAGAGCAGCAAGCTGGCTGAGAGGCGAGGCAGAAGATGCTACTTGGAGAGGCATTTTCAAAACTTTAGCCAAGCCCTTGTCTGCAAAAGATATGGAGTTGAAGACAGGGAGGGAACTGAGGGCTAAAATGAGCTCAAACATATTTGTGTGAGAAATGGGGAGTGCTGGGACTGAAAAGTAGGGTCTGACAAAGCTGTGACAGGCAATGTGGGAAAAGGCCCTGCTCTGCTTCATACAGACTTCTCCCTTCAGGTTCCCATGACGTGGGCTTTGCCAACAAACGTCTCTCATGACTCCTGCACATACCAGGGACAATTCCTTGTATTCTTCATCCTCTCTCACAGGGAGTGACGTGCTGTAGGGGAGGCCAGCCCTTAGGGAGCCACTTCCTGCAGCAAAGCTGGTCCTGGAGTCAGTGAGTGACAGCGCACATTCCTGGACGGATGGGTCTGGATAGGAGCGTAGCCCTTCCTAAGACTGATGGGAAGATCAAATAAACCACTGTCTTTGTAAAGTACATAGATGAGAGTTTGTGAAAAGTAAATGTTCTCTTTACATTAACTTTTAAAAAAGTATTTTAGGGCCATTTAGGGCAGAGGTGCCTGCCCTCTAAACCTAATGACCCGAGTGTGAGGCCCGATGGTAGAAGGGTAGAAATGGCTTCAGCCAGTTGCCCTATGACCTCCACATGAGCCCTAAAATAAATAAATAATAAATAAATAAATAAATAAACAAATAAATAAATAAATGTGATAAAATATTCTAAAACCATCTCTATTAATTCCTTGAGAATTTTTGTCAGCAAATTTGATATTAAGATGCTGTGCTGATAGAAATTGGTAAGCAAAATCCCTATTATACTGATGCTGGGCAAGAACCAAGTGAAAGAAACTAGGCAGGGTGCTTTCTTTTTGTAAAATGGTTGTCTAAGAAACACACTCAGCAAAATGCCCCCTGTCGTTTATCCCTGTCACAGGTGGTGATTGTGTCTCATCACATTGGTGGGAACTCAACTTCAAAACTGATGCAATTGTCTAATTGGTACAAAAGGGAAGAGGAAGGTTCTAGAAATACAGGTCCTTGTCAGGCTGACCGCCTTTGATAGAACAAAAACATTTCTCGAAGTTATCAGTCTGCAAGTTTCTGACCCAAACTGATTTCATATGGTCAGATGCTGATGTGTCTCATCACAATCCTATTGCAAGTTCCTGGCTGGATTCATGTCTCTTTTGTCTTACATAAATTGTTTTATTTTGGGGCATTACACTGAAATTGTGTATTTGGTTCCATGCTTTGGCCACTTATTCCATCACTGCTAACAGTTTGAAGCCCCCAAAAGCAGTGACTGAATTTACCAGGAGGAAATACTTTAAGATAGTCACATGACCCCCAGATGCTCCCGTGTATAAGTGACTAATTTCTATAGCTTGATAATGGCATACATAAAAAAATTAAGATTATCTGTGAACCTAGTAAGTAAAAATATCTAAATACACTCCATCACACCTTCAAAAGTTGTCTTGGTGACCTGCTTTTGTGGGAAGGAAGTAAATTTCAGGTCTTAAACATTGGAATTTTCTGGATTTTCCCAGTAAATAAAATAAGATCAAGACTTTCTAATGACTAACTCTCGGACTCAAACTTTACCAAACTAAAATACTTAGGTGAAAAATTCTATGATATTCATGTATATAGAAAGCAGTGGATAACATGAACAGTGGGTAGGAAAAGAATGTGAGTTATGCTGGCAAAAAACCTACAATATACTTGAGATGATAGACTATATATATATATATATATATATATATATATATATATATGTATGTGTGTGTGTGTGTGTGTGTGTGTGTGTGTAGGTATATGTGTGTGTGTATAGGTGTATATATGATAGATGATAGATAGATAGATAGATAGATAGATAGATAGATAGACAGGACAGATGATAATAGACACTTGGTAGATAGATGATATATTGGAAATAGAGATAAAGAAATGATAGATAGAAAATTGATAGATACATAATAGATAGACAGCAGAGAGATGCTTGATAAGCGGGTGATAGACTCACAGAGTCTACAGTGGAAAGATCACGTACTGTATGTGCCTTCTTCCTCTCCTCTAGTTCTATTCCATGCCTGTTGGTTGGCAGCTCTCTTTTCAACACTGGAGTTCATAAGGACCTTGTCAGAATTCCCCAGGTAATGCCTACTTAGAACTCATCAAGTGCTTAAAGAGAAACTCCACATACTTGGGGCTGGTCACTCTTCATTCCAATTGTTACATATCAATCCCAACCAGAGCAGAACAAACTGCACATGTAAGAAGGGAATTAGGCTCCTCTCTGGAATGTCCTTCCATGCCTCTTCCTCTGACTGACATATGGCTTTCTGTTCACTCCTATTTAATATTTTTTTTTTGAGACAGGGTCTTGCTATGTATTCCTGGCCGGTGTGGAGCTATGTAGCCCAGGCTGGCTCCAAACTCCTGATCCTGCCTGAGTTTCTCAAGTGCTGGGACAGTAGTGTGTGATCGCATACCCAGTTCATTCTGTCTTCAGTCCCCGCTTTCCCACATTAAACAGTTTTGTTTGGTGCTTCTATGTAAAATGAGTTTCCTCTCTCTGAATTGTGATCAAGCATTTGCTTCCTGCAGCAAGATGCACATTCTTGGACACTGAAGCTAGGGTTTATCTTATATTTTATACGTAAGGTTTCTCAGATCACTAAGTATGAAGTCATTTCTCCTTAACTATTGTCAAAGTGACACAGAGCAGAGAGCAATATTTTATAGAAGATTCAGTTGAGATGGTCATTGAATTTTTGAAGTTTTTGGTCGTACACTAATTTTTTAAGTTTTTAATCCCCTTTGCTCTGAAATCTAGTTGATTCTGGCCTGCATCAAAAAAAAATCTAGCTTTCTCCTCTCTGCTAAGTAGCTCAACAGATGTTACAGCCACTTTGATGAACAAAGACTAGGCCCTTCCTAGCAGGGAATGCATCTCATATGAAGGAGACTTCCTCCACCTTGGCCCAAACCCAGACCAGGCCTTTATCACAGCCTTTATCAGCTGTTATCACAGCTATTGTTATAATAAGTCAGGCTTTATGAGTTATGAATCTCTCTCCATGTTCAAATGTCTGATGATGTCTTCATAAGAAACCTTACTACCATCATTCTCATACTTTGAAATAAATAAGCATAACTTTTTTTAAAGATAGAAATATGCTCTGGGTGATGGACACCTAACCCAGAATGGCAGCTTTGGGATTCCCTGGCCCAGTATTGATTCCGCAGTGTTGAAGAGTTGCCTATTGTGATACAAGGCCAAGTGGCTAAATGTTTCATAATCATTTGTACTTCTGAACAAATTCCTACTGTCTTTCCAAGTGTGTGAATTAATGCTTGTGTTAGGTACCTCAGCGAAGTAACTGGACACTTTCTCCCTAAGCAAAGGCCCTGAAGAAAGAAGGAAGCCAAGCATACATGGAATATGAAAACGTACACGATCTGAAAAAGATGGCCTGAAACTTCCCTCTGAAGCCTGATGAGTAGATATGCACTAAAGACGTGTGTGTGTGTGTGTGTGTGTGTGTGTGTGTGTGTGTGTGTGTGTGAAATGGGATCTCAGTAAGGACTGTAGATACAAAGGGATCAGAAGAGGCAAAAAGCAAGGATACCTTTTTCTACTGGATCTTTTTTGGTCCCTTGATGGAGCCTGTCCACACCCAGTTAGTGACAAGTGTTGAAGTGGATGAAAAAGAAAGAACCCATCCTCTCCCCCCTCATCCTTTCTCTCTCTCATACATGTATATGATCCCCAAAATAATAGCTGTAAACAGCCTTGTGTCTCTTGCACTTTCCTTTTTCTTAGATGCACCTTGCCCCAGTAAGTATATCCCAGGCACCTGCAGTTTTCTAGCAGTAATGAGGAAAAGGAGAGGGAAAGAAAACACGAGGCCTTCTCATTGTTAGCGTTGAATGCTGGAAAGCCAGCTATCCAGTTAGCATTTGCTGCTGTTCATTAATCAGAGGATGCTTGGACCCCAAACCTGAGGTTTCCTACATGCATACTTTCAGAAGGCTGGAGGATGAACATAGTAAGGGTAAACAGCTCATGATAATGGAACATTTTGCATTGTCTGGGTTATGTCTTGTGAGTGTTTTAAAACCTAAGCTGGTTTTTCCTCCCTTCTCTGCTTAGAGCTTGTATTATGAATTTCTGTTAGTCATGAAAGATAATCAAATATTTTAAAATAAATATTATTTTCATGACATCAACCTTGGAGTGTCAGCATGAGAAAAAAAGTTTGAGTTTGGACAGCAAAAATGTAAGAAATAGAGTAGTGAACAGCAGTGTGGGAATGCTGCGGGCCACATAAAGGAAGATGGTGGCCATAGCAGAGCTTGGGACAGGGCACAGTAGGGCAGGTGCCACACTTAGGGCAAGACTCAGAGGCAGGAGTGTGCCAGCTACTTCCTGAACATGTTTGAACTTGGCACACCCTCTCAGATCATATTCTAGCCACAATCTGAACTGCAGGCTATGGTTATATTTTATTTGTGCTGAAATGTGATTTTATTTGTATGTTACTAAGTAAAGTTCCCTGCAGATCAGAGGTAAAAGTAGCAGTCCAGCAGTGGTAGCACATCCGATCACATGATAGAGTCTCTGTGTGGTCAAGGACACAGCCAAGCCTGGTGACAAGTCTTTAATCCTAGTACCAACTATAGAGACCAGGAGGTCTGTATAGACAGCCAGTGATGAGGAAGTCATGTGGTTGGGCTTAGAGCCAATGAGAAGGCAGAATAGGAAAGCAATAAAACACAAGACACACAGAAAGAAGGTCTCTCATGGGAAGTGACAGCAGTGAGTAGTAAGCTAAAGGTAGTCTTGGCTCTTTCTAGTGCTCTGATCTCTTGGGCTTTTAATTCTGTATTTGGCTCTGTGTTTCTTATTTAATAAGACTGTTTAGAATTTCATCTACAGCAGAAGGTATGTGGTAGACTCTGAAATCCAGTCCAGGGGGGCTGGATAGAGATGCCTTAGCAGTTAAGCATACTAAATGGTCTTCTAGAGGATGGGAGTTCAGTTCCCAGTATTCACATGGTGGCTAACAATCACCTATAACTCCAGCCCCAGGGGATCTGATACCCTTTTTTTTTTTTTTTTTAGACCAAGCAAGAAGGTAGTTCAACAAGTAGAGGATGGTAGTGCAGAGTGAAAGATTTCTGCCCACAGGGTGTTGAGTACTGAGTGTTATGATTCTTGGCATGACAGTAGGAAATCCAGAGATGAAGTTTTCTCATGATGCAGAGAGAAGGCCAGTAAAGGCTTCCACTCCTGATTACATGGAAAGTCTTGATCTTCATCAGATCCTCACATGTCTCCTGCAGAGACAGCTAAGAATATAACCTCAACAGACATTAAGCATACGCATAACACAACTGTGGAAATACTTGGGAGGCAGCACAAATATAGATTCACACACAGAGAGAAATGTTATCCTTGTCTCTAGCTACAATGTACTTCATGACATTAACTTGAGCAAGTACTTTGTACATTTGAGGAAAATCTAGAAAACGCTGCTAAATTCAATAGGAAGGAGCCCCCAGAACTGCTTTTCCTCCTTTACAGAGCCGGATGTTTCACTGGTTTTTTTTATTTTATTTTTCAGGACAGGGTTTCTCTGTGTAGCTTTGCGTCTTTCCTGGAACTCACTTGGTAGCCCAGGCTGGCCTCGAACTCACAGAGATCCACCTGGCTCTGCCTCCCGAGTGCTGGGATTAAAGGCGTGCGCCACCACTGCCTGGCTCACTATCATGTTTGGAAACATCAATGTCTGTTTTCCAAGGAGTGTGTGCTTCCTTCTCTCAACAAGATCAGAAAACAATAAGGCATATGATTTGCTGAATATTAAGTTACTTTTATGTATTTATATTTGATAATAAAAACAAGTTGAAATTTAATATTTTAATTTGTGAAAGACTATTTGTGAAAGCAGAGAAATCTTTGCCATTTACCAAGCAATTTATCAAAGCATCCACTAGATCTGAAATATGCACATTTTAAGATACTTAAGGGTCATGTTTTGTTAAACAAAATATAAATATATATGTTAATATAAAACATGTATACTATTATAAAATGCTGTCAGTACCATGTCAATTTAAATGCCCATCACAAAGGTATCTTTGTAGTTTTTTAAAAAATTAATTGATTCATGATTATAGAATATATGGTTAACAGAAGCCACAACCAACCTGCTAATTTTTCTTAAGTGAAGAAATGTTAGGGTTCAAAATAGCTCAACTATCTTAAAGGGTAATAAAATGTCTTGAATTTATAGAAATTTGCTGGATTTCCTAACTCAGATTGCTAAATGCTCACAATCTCATTTTGTAATGATATATCCTTTCATTAAAAAAAGCTCTAGGGGCTGGGCAAATGGTTCAGTGGTTACAAGCACTTGCTGCTCTTCCAGAGGCTCTGAGTTCAGTTCCCAGGATCTACATCAGATGGCTCACAACTGCTGGTAACTCCAGGTTCAGGGCATCTGATGTTTCTAACCTCTGAAGGCACCTTCATTCATATACACAATATATACTCAGATACACACACCTATAAATGATTAAAAATAATTTAAAGTAAATCTTTAAAAAAGAAATTTAAATGTTATAGGGAATGAGGCAATTATAGGAATGAAATAGAAAGTGTCAGTATGTCAAATGGTGTTTTTTGAACAATACCAAACTGTGTGTGCACATCTGTCTGTCTGTCCATCTCACTAGCTTTTAAAGGGCACATCCTCAAGCCAATGAGCGTATGAGATATGAAAAAAAGAAAAACCTAAAAGAAACACAATCATTGGGCGAGTTAAAGCCCCTTTCAGATACGGTTGCGTCTAGAATTACACCCTTAGCATTAACTACTCTGCTAAATGTAATTTCTGAGCAGCTTGGCTATGCTGGGACCAATAATGTTTCGGCAGATGTTAACAGTGAGGGAATTTAAAGATTACAGAGTTTCATGGGTGCAGTAAAGCTGCAGTGGGAACAGAAATATTACCGTAGCTGTTATGTTCCAAGTGCATCACAGTTACTGACAAGTGATACATGAGTGATAGTGAGGACCAGGGGAATGGGACTTTACACTTACTGGTCAGCAGCATATAAATCCCATAAATTAAACAAAGTTTTATGTATTCCTCATTTCTTTGCAGACTGATCTTCCTCAGAGGGCCTTTGTTTCATGTTAATTTCACCATCAAAGCTTTGTTCAACCATACTGTTCTCTTTAAGCCGGGTACAGCTTCATTCCAGGCTTCTGCTGCACACATCCATCCCCATTAGTGTTGAATCTTGGTGGGATCTCCAGGTGGGACTTTGCTGATGCCTCCATGTGTTTTACAACGGACTCCATCAGACTTAGCACTTTTTATATAAATCCCTCCTAGGCCACCTTATTTGTCCCTTTAATGGTCTAAAAGGAACACTTCTATAATCTCTGAAATGTAGATAAGTGAAAATTTATCTATACGGCATCACCCTTCCTGGTGTCCTTTACATCCTTCAGTATGAATGCCAGCTCTTGCAATGGGATACTAAGCCATGGGAAAACAATAATTCCCAATGAACTGAACACCTTGTGTCCAGTTCACCAACAGAAATGCAGTCAGATTATGAGACCTTGGGAAGCAGGAGTGGAATTGTGTGAGTTGGGGGGGGGGGGGGGGGGGTGGAGATGCCTCACCAGTTAAGAGCACATATTAGTTTTGCAGAGGACTTGAGTTTGGCTCTTAACACCCACACTAGGAGACTCATAACTGCTTGTAACTAATGTTCCTGGCCTCCAAGTGCATCTGCTTTTATGAGCACACACACACACACACACACACACACACACACACACACACACACACAGGCACAGTTAAAATTTATAAAGTGGAGTTGTACTTTTATTTGCCCATTCAAACTAACAATCAAAATGTAGGTTATATTAAAGCTAGAAGTTCTGATGAACCAATAGTGGGTTACTTATAATAGACATAAAGTTATTCACGTATAAATACATCTTTCTCTAATCATATAGACATAGGAAAAAAAGATTATGTATCTGGGTGCCCAGCCCATTACAACACTCAACACTAAGACTACAATGCTGTTGATTTCTAGGTGATGTGTAACACAGAAATATTTCTACTTAGCAGCCTGGGATGATCCATAATACCTTGCTCTCTTTCTTCTCCCAGACTTATTTGATTCATCTGGAAGTATCTCTTGTAACTGGGGGGGGGGGGGCGTCTACTGGCTTGAGGGTGTGGGTTATTTTGTATCTTGCTTGTCTCTGTCGCCTTGAACTTTTCAGGGCTTTGTGCTAGCCACGCTTCCATCATCTCCGCTTCCCCCCAGCTGGGGTCATCAATGCCCTACCTACCACACCCAGCGTCTTTATGTGTGCACTGGGGATCCATTTGAACTCAGGTCCCCATGCACTTTACTGACTAAGCCATCAACCCCCAGTCCCTACAAAACAATTGCATTGGCATCACTTTCAGATACACACAGACAGGCTGTGGACCTGTGAATGTGGCTGCAGGTTTTTCTGGCATGGAGTCATCCCTGCATGGACTCTGAGACAGATCTTACTTTGAACACGTTCCTAGACTACTGTAGGGTGTAGAAAGAGCAGACGTCATGCACTGATGAAATCTAAGTAGGGAAAGCAGTTTTAATTTTCTTGCTGGTGCTATTATCTTTTAAGTCCTAATAATCTCGCTTGTGCTCAGGCCGTGAGCCTATAAATCTGTCCATGTTCAATGAGCAATCCAGGAGAAGTTTCCCTCAGCCGTGTGAGGCCCTGATAAACACAAACAATACAGTTCTAGCCATTGCTTATTAAGAAGGGAGACACCCCCACGGCCCGACACTGCAATCCTTTTTATTTTGATGGTACTATTTCATTGTCTATCGTAAACCTAGCGAGGCGGGCTTTCTCTACCCTGCTCGCCTTTTATTGGCTATAAATCACCCCTGACAGGAAAGTTTATGCCCAAATCCGTTTACTCCTTGTTGGTAGTCTTTAAATTAATATTTATAAGCTGGAAGAGGCCTAAAAGGGTGCGGCAACATAATAGCTAAATGCCCTAGTTGGGCTTGAACTGACCCCCACCTCTTCAACCATTGACATCTCTTAATTACTCTCTTTCCTAGCATCTATCATCAATGCCATCCTTGTGCCCACAAATCACAAGCTTTGGTGGAACTGAAGTGGGACAAAATAGGGGTCCAGAGATGGTTAGCCTTTGTTCCATGTGTAGTTACTGTTACCATTATTGTTGTTATTGTTGTTATTCTGCCCCCATCTCCCCCTAGACCGCGTGACATGTCAGAGCTCAGGTGTGGAGGTCGGTCATTGCCTTCCACTTTGTTTGAGACAAGGTCTCTTTGTTGAGTAGGTGAACATTCCTGGCCTTCTAGCTTCTGGGGAGTCTGACCTCCACCTCTCCATCTGTCTGTGGGAGCACTGGCATTACAGATCTCCCCCTCACCCAACTGTGTCTGGCTTTATACAGGTTCTAGATCCAGAATTCAGGCCTTCACACTCAAGCCCTTTACCCACCAAGCAATCTCTCTATCCCCACAGTTGGATTTTGAACGGATTTAGTATGCAATGATGGGGTCTAGGGACAGGAAGGAAGTTACAAAGGAGTTAAGCAGTGGCTGAAAACAATGGCTCAGGAATCATTCAGATTGAACTCATGTCCTGACAGACCTTTGTAAATTCCATACTGAAGCACATGTCTTCAAATTACCTCCAAATTCTAAGTTACATTAAGTGAGTGGCTGGATTTTAACTCACAGCATTAACCTCAGCCATAGAACAGGCCTTGCTGGGTCCAAGACTCCATTCTCTGTGACTGATCCCTCTTAGCTGTCTCTGCTGCTGTGGCCTCTTTCTGCTCACTGACGCTTTGTTCAGGAGCATGCTAGCCAAGTGATGCCACAGGGTGGACCGAACCTGGGTAGTGAATGGTCTCAGTCAGTCAAGGGTTAGGCATGGGGATGTGCCATGGTTTTTGGAAAGGTGGAAAGGAAGGAAGCAGAAGACAGGAATTCTGGGAAATGCTTCCTTGTGTTTAAGAGCACCACCAAGAAACAGTCCTCTGCTCACTGTCCCACCAGGAATAGACATGCCGCTATCCGAGGAGCCCAAGCTGAGGTCATATCCAATTCTCAGAAAAGGGCAGAGTGAAGAAACTTAGGAAGGCAGAGCTGGTGCTCCAACTGTGACTTCTTGTTTCCTAGACAATAACGCGCTTTTTTGGGTACACCAACTAGTCAGTTTTCAGATGTTTGTATCCAAAGACCACCCTCCTCCTTAAAGTCACTTGTGTCCTCTAATTCCTGAAGCAGGGTCCAGAGGTGACACCAGTCTGTCTCTTTGTTTTCCTTATTGTTCTCAGGTCCGGCTTTCTTTGCCCCCAAGCTCACGGACACCCCTGCACACATTTCCAGTTTCTGTAGCACTGCCTCCCACTGCCCCTGAGTCTTCTCACTTTCTTTGTCTTTGTAAATGGGCTCCTCCTCCCCCACCCTCACTTTAGTGTGCGTTCAGTCAGAGGCTGAAATAAACAGGTGTGTTTATATAATAGATCTTCTTTTATTACTTCTTTGACTTGGAAAGTACAGGAACTAAATCTGCTAAGTAATATGCACCAGTCTTCTGGAGAACGCTACTTTCTGTCAAATGCAAACTGTGATGTGGAATAATGAGATCAGCTTTTCATAGAGCTCTAAAGCAGTGGGAAAAAATTAGTGTCACGGTTTTTTGAGCAATAGCTGCTTGCTTGAGATGGGCCTCTAACCTCCAAGGGGACTATGTGGTAGGGAACAACATTGCTTAATATACTTTAATTTTGGTTGACTGTAAAAGTTGAGTTTGCACTTAGTGGATAATCGTTCAGAATTGTCTGTCAGTCCTTTACTTTCATTTGTCTGTCAGTGAAATTCCTGGCTCCACCAAGAATTCTCCAACATTAGATGGTGTTTGAATCACTCTGTTAAAACCAACCAGGAAAGCCAGCTGTGGTGACACATGCCTGGATTCTAGCCCTTGGAAGGCTGGGGTGGGTTAAGTAGGCCGAACACTTATTTCAAGGCTATCCTGGGCTACATAGCAAGGTACTATCTAAAACAAACAAACAAAATCCCTAAAACCAATCTAATTTAAAACTTAGGAAATCAGTTAAAATTCATGTTCTCAACTCCCAACCTAAGTCAACAGTGTCTGAATAACTGGGAGGTTTCAGCCCAGATTTTACTTCTCATAAGAATCTCAGGTGATCTTTTTAAGGTGATGTATACCCTGAAACTCATAGGATTACCATTTTTCTATTTTTAAAAGTGCAGTTTAGTTTATGAGGCTCAGAAGGGCACCTGTGGAAGCTTCCATAGTATATTTCTAAATATTTAGAATTAAAAAAAAAAATCAAATTAACATGATTAACATAATGTGTTCCATCCGTCTGTCTTCATAGGATCCCTTCCTAACAGCTTGGAAGGACAGTCTTAAATGTGGCTGTCACTCTCCAGCTCCTAGATGCTCCACCTCCTCACTGACATGTGTGGAGCCCCATCTCTGGCCTCCAGTCTGATCCTCGTCCCTTCCTAAATCACCTCGAGGAAAGGATGTGTGAGAGCTACTTTCCTGTTACTGTGATAAAATACCAGGGCCAAGAGCGACTTAGAGGAAGGTTTACTTCAGCACACCGTTCCAGAGAGATAGAGTCTGTCACTGTGGAAAGCAGTGGTGGCAAGCTATGGTGGCAGTCAGGGAAAGCATGGCTGCAGGGGAAGGAAGCTGGCTGATCACATTTTCATCCGTGCACACAAAAGCAAAGAGAACAGGAAGTAGAGCAAAGCTATGAAACCTCAAAGCCAGCCTACAGAGACGTACTTCCTCCTGCAAGACTGCACCTCCTAAAGATCCTGCCCCACAAACAGGGACACATACATAAGCCCCTGGGGGCCTTCTCACTCAAACTCCAAAGGATGCTTCAGCCCTTGCACATATTCTCTGTGTCTATGGGCTCCTTCAGCACCCTGCAGACCCAATATTCATCTGTGTTCCAGTTTACCCTCAGGAAGTTAGAACTTAGGAGACATTCTGAGCAGGTTCCAAAAATGGACTTGACTCCTGACCTCATTTGGGCAGAGAACTGTTTCCATCACTCAGCCCATGGCTAAGCAGGAGAGTTGTGGGCAGCGTCTTACCCAGGGTGAGGTAGCCAGATAAAAACTAAAGGAGGAAGCTCTAGCTTAAACTAAATCAGTTAGCATGCCAGCGAACCCCTAACATGAGTAGGGAAGAGAGAAAACAACAGCAATGGAACTAGTCAGGGAAACATCAAGAAAATTATAAGATATTAGCAAATCCCTCAATGTAAATAGTCTTAGTTCCTCGATGAAGAAACACAGACTAGTGGGTTGGATTTAAAACAAGATTCAATTCTCTGTTGTTTGGGAGGAACATACCTCATTGGTGAAACCATACACAGAGGCTGAAGCAAAAACAACAACTACAAACAAACAAACAAACAAAAGTAGTCAATTTACCAAGTAAACAGAAGCCCCCACAGAAGCAAATAGCTATATTTATATTTGGTAAAGTAGACTTTAAGCCAAAGAGAAAAAAGTCACTTTCCTACTACTAAAGGGAACAATCTGTGAAGGTGATAGAATGATTCTAAATGTATGTGCACAGGAAATTAGTACACATATCATTTAAAAAGGCTACTGGACACAAAGGGACAGATGAGACCACTTACAACAATGAAGGTGACATCAGTACCCTACTATCCTTAGTAGACGTCGTCCAGAGGGAAAAAAGTCAACAAAGAAATTTCAGAGTTCAAGTTTACCATAGGCCAAATGGTATCATATATCTACAGAATATTCCATCCAACAGCTACAGAACACATTCTTCTTGGCAGCCATGGAACTGTCTCTAAAATAGGACACATTTTATGACATGACATAATAACAAATACAAAAGAATCAAAATAATTTGTTGCATCATATGAGATCATAGTGGAATAAGATTACAAATCAGCTGCATGAGTAGAAAGTCCATAAGTATGTAGAGCTTGAACAACATACTCTGACTGATCAGTTGGTCATTCAAGAGGTCAGAAAAGGAATCTAAAAATTCCTAGAATCAAATGAAAGGGAAAGTACAAGCACTAATCAGAACTTTGGGAGATAAATCAAAGGCAACTCAAAGAGGAAAGTTTATATCTCTGCGTGCTTACATTTAAAAAGTCAGATGTCTTTTTTATAAATAATTTAATGGTGCATCTCTTGATCTTAGAAAATCAGAACAAGCCAAACCCAAAACAGTAGAAGGAAAAAACAAAAACAAATAACAGGCAAAAACGAACAACACTAAACGTAGTATATGAAGACTCCTGAGTTACAGTTGGCTTTTGAATGATAAGCAAGGTCAAAAACCTTTATACAAACTAAACAAAAGTAAAAATTAACAGAGGAAAATTAATAAAAGCCAAATCAATAGAGTTACAGATGAAAAAGGAATCAGTATAGTAGATACCAAGAAAACTCAGAGACTCAATAGGGAACAGTTTGAAAACCTGCTTTCCAAAAAAACTGCAAAATCTAGAAGTGGAGAAATACCTAGATAATATGACTTACAAAATAGAGGATATAAATGACCCATACAGACCTATAACAGAGAAGACTGAAGCAGTAATAATCACCCAAAAAAGAAAAGTCAAGAAACAATTTGTTCATGTTGCATTCTACCTGAACTTTTAAAATGAGCTAGCCCAGTGTCCCCTATCTGTTCCACAGAAAAGGAACCAACAGTATTAAACTTGGTCCATGAGAGGAGTATTATCTTCATACCTAAACCAAGAAGAAACACACACAAGGAACAGAAAGGAAAGAAAGAAAGGAAGAAAAAAAGGAAGGAAGGAAAGAAGAAAGGAAACTATAGACTAATATTCCTGGTGATCATCATGAAAATATTCTCAAGAAAATATGAAAAACAAATTCAGAAGCACACTAGAAAGATATGTCATGATCAAATTGGTTTCTTTCCAGGAATGTAAGGATTCTTAAAGATATGTAAATCAATGAATGTAACATAGCATATAAATAGAGTCAAGGATAGAAATCACATGATCATCTCAATAGATGAAGAAAAGGCCTTTGACAAAGTTCAACAGTCCTTCATGATGAGAGCTAGAGAAAACAGGATTAGAAGGAACTCAATACAGGAAGGGCAGATCTAACCAACACTACATTAAACAGAGAAAAGCTGAAAGAATTACTTCAGAGATAGGTATAAGACAAGGGTATCCACTCATTGAATATAGAGCTGGAAGTCTTGACTAGATGAATTAGGCAAGAGAAGAAACAAAGCCAGGTCAATCATGGAAGAGATACAAATAGGAGAGGGAGAAATCAAATTATCCCTTCTTACAGATGGTGATCCTGTAGTTAAAAGATCATATGTAGATGGGCAGTGGTGGCACACGCCTTTAATCCTAGCACTTGGGAAGCAGAGGCAGGCGGATCTCTGTGAGTTTGAGGCTAGCCTGGTCTACAAAGAGTTCCAGGACAACCAGAACTGTTACACAGAGAAACCCTGTCTCAAAAAAACCAAACCAAACCAACCAAACAACCGTAGGTATTAAGGTAGCAGAATATAAAGTAAAAAATAAAATAACTTTTGATATACCAATAGTCACCTAGATAAGAAAGAAATGAAGGTAAAATCTCACTTGTAATAGCTTACAAACTAGTTAAAACCCCACAGGAATAAACCTCAGCAAGGAGGTAAAAATTCTCTATAATGGAAACTTGGAAATCCTCAAGAAAGAGATTGAAGAAGATACTGGGTGATAGACTCCCAGCTGTTTAGAACTAACAGTGCGGCAATGACCACATCCCTGAAAACAGTCTGGATTCAACACAAGCCCCTCAAAATTCCAGTAGTACTCTTCATGGAACTGGAAAAAAATAACCCCCAAATAATATGAATGCCTCAGAGACCTCAAGTGGGTACAACTGCTGTTGATCTAAAGGATACAATATCAGAGATATGACAGTCTCTGACCTCAAATTATGTCACAGAGCCACAGCAACAAAAGCAGCAAGGAACAAGCATAAAACTAGACACCAGGACCAACCGAGTGGGATAAAGGGTCTGAAGTAAACACACAAAGCCACAGCTTCTTAATCTTTGACGTAATTCTCAAAAACAAATACTAGAGAAATAGCTTCTAACCAAAGGTGCTGGGAAAAATGTATTTCCACATGCAGGAGAATGACACTTATGTGTCAGCCTTCACAAAATGGATCTTACTGTAAGATGTGATACTCTAAAATGACCAGGGGAGAACACCACAGTGTCTAGGAACTGGAAAAGGCTTTCTGGAAAAGCTCTCCACAGCTATGTAAATAATTGCAAAGGTGACAAGTGGCATCACGTGAAACCAGAAGGTTCTGCACAGAGGAAAACCATTCATTGGCTAAGTGAAGAAACAGCCTGCACACAGGGAGAAAATCTCCCCCAAGCACACATTTTACATGGGGTTGATATCTAAAATCTACAAAGAACTCAAAAATTAAAGCCATACAATCAATAGATTGTACAGACAGTTATCAAAAGGCAAAACACAAATGGACAATAGATATTTTTCAAAGGGTTCCAGGCCCTTAGCCATCAGGGAAAAGCAAATTAAAAGTGCTTTGAGACTCCATCTCATCCCATCAGAATGGCTGCCATTGGGAAAATAAAATGCTCGTGAGGATGTGGGGGAAGATGAACCCTACTACACTTTGATTGGGCGTTCAGACTGGCAAATTAGTATGGAGATTCCTCAACAACAGATTGAAAGGAAAACAAAGATATGACTCAGGTACATACCTCCAGGTAAACGACCAACAAATGGGCCAGCTTTTCCCAGAGCTATTTGCACACCCTTTGCTACTGTAGAACTATTCACAATAGCCAAGATAATGGAAGCAGCCTAGATGTCTATCAGCAGATGAATGGACAAAGAAGACGTGGTCCATGTACACAACAGGTCTTCAGCCTTCAGGAAGAATGAAATGATGTCTTCTGCAGGTAAATGAGTGGAACAGGAGAGCTAATTGGTCTCTCTTGTGTTAGCCTGGCTAAAAAGGGCAAGTATCTCATCTTTTGTCACACAGAGGCTATATTTTATAAATGTGATATTATGGGCTGGAGAGATGGCAACACACACTTGATAATCCCAGTTCAATCCTCAGAACCCATGTAACGGCAGAAAAAGAGAACTGACTCCATAAAGCTGTCCTCTAACCTTTGAAAGCATGCTGGGACATTGCTGGTGTGCCTGCCTTTACACATCACAAACACAAATAATAATATTTTTCATTAAAAAGATAAAAATATTATATGAAAATGAAAAGATAAAAGAAGGTCCTCAAAGGGAGGGTTATAGAACAAGAGAGGATAATGGGGCAGAAAAGAATGACAAATATTGTCTTGTTTCATATGTGCAATCTAAATTTAAATACATACATACATATGCACACATACAAGAAAATAGAAAGGGGACAAGTTGGTGGAGAAAGAGGACCAGCTTGGCGGGGGCAGGGGGGGGGAGTGAGGAAGGATAGAATATGGTAGTGAGAGGGAATATTAGTTGAATACAATGCAATATAAATATGAAAATATCATGAATAAAACTCATTATTTTATATGTGTATTAAAAACAATTAAAATAATGTAAGATACCTTGGTCATTAAGGAACACAAAGCATGGGTAAGTTTTCCAAAATCTCACAGTTTCTAAATGCTGATTTTAAGTTCAGACCACTTGGTCGCCACTACTTCATGCTGGCTTTCCACCCCAAGTCCCTACCATGTAAAAGGTGTTAGCACCATCGATTTAAGAGCAGGTCATATGCTTTAGACACCCTGTCCCTGTCAAAGGGTAGCCCTGTCCTGTCACTGGTGAGATTTTCCAGATGTGACCGCCACAGCTGCAAATTTGGCTACTGTCTTGACCTCTCAGCTTTTGGGCCCTCTGATGAACTTGGCACTGTCTCAACCAAGGCAATTTCCAGTTTCTTCTTGAGTGTTTGAGGAATGCACAAGTCCATTTCTACCACTGTCCTTCCTTCTTTCCACATGCTGTGAAACTGCATGGCTAGAAGCATCTTCTCCCTTCTGCTGTGAGTTTGGTTATTAGATCTTATTATCATCGCAACACTCTACTTTGCAGGGCCGACAATGCATCAAGACTGAGGCCAGACTCGTAACTCCTCTGAGCACCGATACCAGCACTGGGCAAATCAGAGCCAGTCCATGAATGTCAGGGAGCTGTAAAACACATGATTGTGAAATGGTTCTCTCAGCCACCTTTTATAGACAGAAGCTGCCCACCACAAGATGTATAGGCTTAATAAATCAATGGGAAGGAATTCCAAAATGGATAAATCAATACCCAAGCAGCCAGAGAATCCTACAGGTGTATGACAATGACCCATCAGGGCCTTTAGACCTCAGCTGGTAGGTTTAGCCGAAAGGGTCTCTAATGATAGATGAGCCGAGATGATAAATACTCTGTGGTGGAAGTTTGTATTGTCTGCACTTTCTCCATTACCCTTCACACAACAGCAGTCTAAACTGACTCCTTTAAACCAAAGAACAGATCTGCAAGAGAATCGGATTGTAAATCCACACACCTGGGGACTATCTCAGAGGAATTGGGTCATTTACATAAATGGTTTCAGGTGTGACTAGTCGACATAATTAGAGTGCTTACTGTTTGTGTTCTGCAGATGTGCAAGCATGCAGTGGCTGTTGGTGGGAGTCTATATTAATCTCTCCCTTCTGAAGTATATTATGGATACATAGATAAGATTACTAATAGCCTTCCATTGGCTATTTTACTTTTGAGAAGGTAACCTAAGGGAGTAATGCAACATTAATATAGATTTTGATATTATTTATAACACAATATAGAAACAGAAAACATTCATTTCTAGGAGAGTGGTTTAAATTGCATGTTCATAAAGTTATACTAAAATACATATGGTAAGAAGATATTGCCAAGTAAACTTAATGGTTTAAGAAAACCGTTAGGGGGTTGGAGAGATGGCTGAGTGGTTAAGAGCATTAGCTACTTTCCCAGAAAAGCTTGGTTCAGTTTCCAGCACCCATCCACCTTGTTGCTCAAACCACTCTAGTTCCAGGGGATCCAGCACCCTCTACTGACCTGCCCAGGATTCTGCATGTACATGGTGCATATAAACTCACACAGGTGCATGCACGCACTCACACACGTACACATCACGCAGGATTTGCTGAAAGAGGTGGAGGCAGGAGAATCACGAGTTTGAGGCCGGCCTGGGATCCACTAATTTCTTTAGTTTCAGAGACTCTATCTTACAGACAAACTCTAATGTATTTTTAAAGGATTTTTTAAATTCCATTTTATGTGTGTGAGTGCTTTGTTTACATGTATATAACTGCACAGTACACATGGGTGGTGCCTTTTGAGGCCAGAAGTGGACATCAGAACACCTGGCACTGGAGTTGCTTGTAGTTGTGAGTATGTGGTATCAGTGCTGGAAACCAAACATCGATTCTCTGCAAGAGCAGTCAGTGCTCTCAACCACTAGCCAGCTCTTTAGCCCTTCCAACAATTTTTTGAAAGTCATACACAATAATAGTTAATCACGGTATTTGTTAATATGGAAAAACAGAAACTCCCCAAATATCTGAGATTAAATTGATTAGGAAACTAAGTAGACTAAGAATATTATAATGATATAATAAAATATTAGGAAGGCATTAAGATATAAATTTTGTGAAATTTCATAATATAAAAATTACAAATTAATCTTAAAGTATTATATATTTTTTAATATTCATAACTAAATGACAATTACTCTAAAAATTGTGTTTTAATGTTTAGTAATACTTCTTCACTTCCTCCTCCTTCTCTCCTTTACCATCCTCCTCCTCCTCGGTCTCTTCCTCTCTGTTGCTGGGGTTATAACTCAAGGCCTGTGTACAAAGGCAAGTACTCCACCACCTAGAGACACTTCCGGCTTCCACTTTTTAAAATATTTGCTTTATTTTTCAAATATTCTGTGGCATAACATTTTTAGCTAGATACTGATAAGTGAAATCTATTATATCCTTTCAAAGCCTTTCTTTACATCTTGGTCCATTGCCTCTTAAATAAACCACACTGAAAATTTACTTCCAGTGTTGTGTGTTTCATCCAGATGTACAAGAACTTAAGCATGCTGTAATGTTGTTGGATGGGAGTGAGGTCTCTCATCACTTCAGGGTCTCTTTTCCCACTATCTTTTCTTTTCTCGTTCACCCTTTTACCATCTTAGCTTCCTAGGAAACAACCCTTGGTTCTTCCTGGCATTTGCTTAGCTGTTGTAGCAACCAAGTTGTAGCTAGAATAGCTAGTCTAACTTGCATCACCCAGACTTGAGAACAGAAACAATTAATTCTTGCTCAGCATGCCACTCATGAGTCTTGGAGGGCCAGAAATTCTCAGGCATGGCAGGAAGTAGCCCACTGGGGTAGGATGACTGTGCACAGTCAGTTTACAAGCAAATGAAGGAGCACTAAGTAATTCTGCCTCTGGGGTGCTTAGGGAGTGCTTAGTCCCTGTGGATGCTCTGGACAGAAAGATGACAAATTCATGCGCTGCACAATTAGCTTGAACAGCTGACAACCTTGGCAAGCTGAAGCCCTTTCCTCCCATGACCTAGCGGTATAGACTTGAGAACCACAGGGAATATTTTGAATTTAAAAATGAAATTGCAAACATGTGAGAAGATGTTCAAACTCACCAGACATTTAGAAAATGCAAATTAAGACTCAGTTAAACAAGAGACCACCACATTAGTTTTAACAGGACTTTAGGCAGAAAATTCTGCCTTGCTCCTCAGATGGTGGCTTTTTACCTTTTACTGGATCTGAAGACACTGCTGCCTTTACATTTTGAAGGGCAAAGGTGTGAGATTCCAGACAACCAACAAAAGACATGACTTGGGTCTACCAAACTCGGAAATAACCAGCTCGTGTTCAGGAGCCTCCCACATTATGCAACCATCCTAGTTAGCCTTAACTGTCAGCTTGACACAGCCCACAGTCACCAGAGAATGAAGTATCAATGGAGGGAATGCCCACATCAGATTGATCTGGAGGATTGTCTTTCTTGTTAACTGATACAGGAGCAGCCAGCTCACTGCAGGCTGCCGCACTCTGGGGGCATGCGGTTCTGGGATATGATGCATAAGAAAACTAGCTAAGGGGGAGTCTGCTTTCAAGAGAGCCAGCAAGCGGTGTTTCCCAATGGTTTTGCCTTCAAGTTTCTGTTTGAGTGCCTGCCCTGACCTCCTTCAATGATGGACTGTGACCTGGAAATGTAAGATGAATACACCCTTTTTCCCCCTAAATTGCTTTTGGTCAGAGTGTGTTATGACAATAACAGAAATGGAACTAGTAAACAGGCTTCCTGATGGAGCCACTAACAAGACAACTGGGCCTACAAAAAGGTCTCTGAGCCTCTCTCTAAAGCCCATGGCAAAGTTTGCAGTATATTGAGACTTGAGGAAAACACATTAAGCTTGAAATACTGTATCTCAGCTGTATTCTAACAAGGAAGATTGAGCAGGTGACAAGCTGTCAAAAATTATGCGAACTCAACTTACTGTAATGAAACCTGGAAATTTCCCTAGGTGCCTGAGTCACGATGTTACAGCATAAAGAATGCTGACATGAGGCAGAATGCTTCAGCACTGCCATTTGGATCTCAAAGATATTCCAGCCCATTGGATCCAAAATTGAGGGCATAGAAAATATGTGTGATTTGGCAACAGCTGCACCTGGAGGAGATAAGACTGAGCATGCTCTGGAGGGTGAAGCTGAAGTTGAACTCTTTGGCAATCTGAAGGCAACAAGGTCTGATCACTCCAGGACAGAGGTGAGCCAAGATGCCTTGAGCAGCAAGCATTCTCACCCACTGAGGCTTCTCCCCAGACCCAGTATTTCCACATCTGAGCCCTTTAGAATTATTCTGGTCCACAGTAGCCTAAGCTAATGACCTTATCCCCAAAGTATTCTACTTATAAGTTTTTTTGAGGGAGAATCTTTATTTAAAATGTTCTCCTTCCTGGTGAATTCTGGAGCTAACTTTTTAGGTAATATTTTTCAAATCCTGTTGCTCCATTAAGTGAGGTTTCCTTGAATTTAATGAATTGTTTAGAGTGCTGTCAGGGTTTAAATAGCAAATTATTCTATATTGTTAATATTTTTAGATGAAGAGTTATTTACACATGAGTGGAAGAAAATATTTGATCATATTTATATTTAGGTTCCTTTAAGTTTTATCTAATTTCCTATAAACTTTTTAAAATAGTTTTCAAAAAACACTTCTTTCATTTTTTGAGGTTATAATACAGTTCTCCCTTCCTTTTCCTCCGTTATGCCTTCCTGTGCCCTTTTTCAAATTCTTGGCCTCTTTTTCTTTCTGTTCTCTCTCTCTCTGTGTCTGTCTGTCTGTCTGTCTGTCTGTCTCTCTCTGTCTCTCTCTCTCTCTGTCTGTCTCTGTCTCTCTGTCTCTCTCTCTGTCTCTCTCTCTGTCTCTCTCTCTGTCTCTCTCTCTCTCTCTCTCTCACACACACACACACACACACACTCCCGGGTCTGTCTGATGTCACTTGTATGCATGTGTCCAGGCTGACTGGAGAAAGTTGGCCCTCTCACCCTCAGCATTCCTTAGCTCCTGGAGTTCTCTGTGTAGACCTGAGGCCCCCTGGCTTCTCCAGATGCCCATGTTAGCATATGTTGGCATTGAGTAGAAGGGAGCTTTAGTCTCATGTAGAAATGGGTTCAGGAGAGTGGGCGGTGGCTCTGTGGCCAACGCACTTGCTAGGTAAGGATGGATTCAGGAGTCTGGGACCCCAGAACACACAGAGAAGCCAGGCAGGCATAGGACCAAGCAGTAATCCCAGGACTTGGAAAACAGAGGTAAGGCTTTCCTGGGGTAGCTAGCTCACTAAACTAGGGGGATTGGTGTACTCTGGTTTCAGTGGGAGACTCTGTCTCAATAAATAAAAGTGGAGAGTGATCGTATCAATGATATACACACATATGTGTTTTCATGTACCTGCATGCATGCACACATACATGCACATAGGAAAAAAAATGGATATAGGGGAAGTCACTTTTAACAAAGAGAATGCCAATTCAGGTTTAGAACTGAACTACTTTTTCTTATTACCTGATGATTAACAAACACTGTCACTGTGGCATGCTGGGAGTAAGCTTTACAAACCTCTTACTGCCTTAACCCAGAAAAGCATACTGATACAGACTTCAGTGAGTTTAAGGTTTGCCATCTTCCAACTTCAGCTGGACTCATGCTTCACTTCTGCCCTACTTAAAAAGCAAGGTTTACTTAACAAATTAATAGTATAAATAGGGCAGTGAGCATGCTTAAACCACTCTGAACACTATTTTAAAAGGCTTTAGCAAATTAATTTTATGCAAATGATATTGCTAATGCAAGTGCCACTAATCTGTTCATTAAAGCCAGAGGGAGCAAACTTTATTTTGGCAATTAGTTGAAGTTACTATATGTATTTAAAAAAAAAAAAAAAAAGCACCAAAGTTGCATTTCTTTTAAAGTGTACATGTAGACTTTTCTCTGGTTGGGACTTTCCCATATCACACGGTGTGGAATCAGGAGCTTATATCGTTTACCTGTGGTCTCACAGGCGCCTTCACCTCAGGGTATACAGACGTGGTCGGCTCTCCCAGTCTCTGAGATGTAAGAGCAGCTCTCCTTCTGGCTGGAGCAATCCAGTTGCCCTCTGTGTGAGGGGGGCAGGGACATTGCCCTGACTGGTCTTCAGAGGTAAAGAAGATCTGCCATTATGTAATAGGACAGTGATGTGCCCTGATCCATTATTAAATGTCAGGCTTCTATTGCCATCGGCTTCTCTCTGTGTGTTCCAGGGACGCCATGTTGTCTGATAGACTTCGGAAGGAGAGACGTTGCAGGTGGCGACTATCGATGTGACCTTTCCGATTATCTCCACAACTCTGAGTGCATTTAAAGGGAGCAGGCTGACATTTGTGGTTATGATCATTCATAGTCTCGTCATCTGCCCATTGATCTGAGACACCAGTCACATCACTGTCTTGAAGCCCAGTGACAAATGTGGCCATCTGACTGACAAGTGAGAGCTCAAGTGGATTTTGCCATTTATTATTATAATTATTGTTGAGTCAATTTTCTTTTTCCCAATTATGGGGCTCTAGTGTCGTGAGCTGTCAGAAGGGTGACAGGGCACCTAATGTCATGGTAAGCTACAGGGAAGAATTTGATGTAAACAAGGGTGTCTTTTGGCTCCCATGTGCTTCCTACCCCATTTCCCCCACAAAATCCTCTTTTTAAAAAATAAATGTAGCCAGGCGGTGGTGGTGGCGCACGCCTTTAATCCCAGCACTCTGGAGGCAGAGCCAGGCGGATCTCTGTGAGTTTGAGGCCAGCCTGGACTACCAAGTGAGTTCCAGGAAAGGCGCAAAGTTACACAGAGAAACCCTGTCTCGGAAAAAAAAAAATGTAAACCAATATGTATTTTTGAGTAGGTCTCCATTGTACCACATATTCTTTTTTTCCATTCTTCCTTTTATTCCCATATGTGCTCATTTTTTCATTATTGTATAATTAATGACCCTAAGCATAGCAGCTTTAAACAAAAATGTATTTCTTTGTTGGAGCATGGTTTTCTGTATCCCATGCCTGATCCTCCTGCCTTCACCTCCCAGGTGCTGGGATTATAGATGCACACCATCATACCCAGTATACCCAGTGCCAAGGGTGGAACTGAGGGTTTCACACATGCTAGGCAAGCATTCTACCATCTGGGCCTAGCACTCAGTTTTATAGTCAGAAATCCTGGTGTAATTTACCACATGCCTCAGCAACCATGCTGTCTGACCAGGGTCTCCCACAAGACTGGGTTGAACGTGTTGGTGGGGACACAATACTTTCAGTGTTCAAATAGAGTATGACCCACTTCCATGTTCACTCACACAGATGTTGACAGACCTTCAGTCATTGCTGGTTGTTGGATGCTACATGTACCATTCCATAGAGCCACTCACAATGTGGAATCTGCCTCCCTTCAATAAGATAATGAGAGTGAATGCCCAAAATGGAAAATACAGTTCCTATAGATTAATCTCAAAGGTGCTCCTCCAAGCTTTTGTTAGAGGTAAATCACCACATCCAGCTTCCACTCAAAGGAAGAGGATATCAAAGCATCGACTAGCTGACTAACAGGAGGCAGGAGTCACCTATCACCATCTTGGGGATTGTTCAGTAAGCTAAGAGGATGCAACAGGTATTGCATTCCTTGGGTACTTAAGAGAATCAGCAACTAAGAGTTATCACATATATCCTGTCATTCTGAGACTCTCTGGATCCTTAAGTTTTTTTCATCTGTAGGTACATCACTTGCTCCTCAGGGTGCTAGAGACAAATACTGCCGTCTCAGAAGGACTGAGGCAAGCACATTCCACAGCTAAGCCTTTACTACAGTGGTTCTCAATGTTCTTTATGATGCGACCCTTTAATACAGTTCCTCATGCTGTGGAGACCCCCAACCAGAAAATAATTTTGCTGCTACTTCATAACTGTGATTTTACTGCTGCTATAAATCGTAACGTAAATATCTGATATGCAAACCCTGTGGTGGTCTCGACCCCTAGGTTGAGAATTACTGCTTTAGAGTCAGTTCCAAATCCCTTAAGTTCTTTAGTTTGTTCTTCAGAGTCAGGTGGGGCTCATGTTTGTTAACAACTGACTTTATTATTAACTACCTCCATCATTTTGTTCATTTGTATTAATGTCTAACATTCATTTTTGTTTTTAATCTGTTGCACTGAAATAAGGCTACCTGCTTCATGGAACATTTTCAAGATAAAAATAGATTATTTGTGTAAAAATATGTAATATACACCTATTAGCTTATAACCACAAACAATTCATCTATTATATAAGACACATTTACGTATGTGTCTGTTTGTGTAATAATATGTGCTATATATTTTTCTTTACACCACTCACTTATGGAAATTCAATAGACAGAAATGTTAATATTTTCTTTGATCAAAGATTTTCTAAATTACAAACAATTACTTAGGGAGTTGTTACTGTCTGAGATTAGGGTCAAGTCTTTAAAGATACTCCATACCCTATTGGTATGAATTTTAAATTTCCTTTGCTAAGACCTTCCCTTAAAGTCAAGGACATATGCTGTTTCACCCAGCCTGGAATGTGGAAGACAGTGTAAGAATGGATCAGATAGATATGGGGGTGGGTGGGCTATGAACAAGAAAGTGGCGTGGATGGGAGATTCATCTTCACTGTGGTTTGCTTACTTCTGTCCTCCATGTACATCTGAGTTAATAGCAGGCATTGAATATTACTGCCATTGAGACAGAAAGCAGATGGCCTGCCTCACCTCATGCATGTCCTCAGATCTACCTCAGACTGCTGCTCTCCTGGATTCAACTATCCTGGTCTTCACTGAGTCCATGACACTTCCTCTCTTCATTGTGGAATCGGCTATCCAAGTATCCCAACCATCCTAAAGACCAGACACACACATCACCGAAAGGGGAGGAGGTCAGGAATCGGTGAGGGCAACATCTCTTCCCTGTCTGCATACACCATTTGTAAGCCTAGGAATTTCCTAAAGATGCTTTGTCCCAGAGACATCTCAACCAAACTTTGACAAAAATGGATTTCATCGGGCAACTGATCTGAAAACAAGAGCTTGGCTGGTATTAGATGGTTTTGTACCTCCAAGTGTTATGAGATTAAGCTTCCCTGTATCTTTGTCTTAAGCTGTTTTTGTTGTTATTGTTTGTTCATTTGCTTTTAAAGAAGAATGGTATGAAGCCTCCACAGACTTAGGGGCAAAAGACCACATGTGTTCTGAACTGAGAGTCGAACTCCGAGTGCTCTCTCCTCCCATGGCTGTGGCTGTGCTGCTATTTAGGTACGTATTGGTGACATTATTAAGGCCACTCCACGTAGTTAAAAGGGAGGTTTATTTTGTGGCGTAACTTACAAGTGAAGGGATAGGTAGGTTGCAGGGTCTGGCAAAGGTATGGCGCAGTTCAGCAGTGTTCTCTGGAGAACTCTGCTCGGTCTACCTCCAGCGTCCAGGGTCCAGGAACCAAGAGAGCCCCTGAATCCAGATCCTGGGTCTTCAGCATCCTCTCTCAGCCCCACCTTGTAGGCATGACCATTACCGAAGCCTCAATGGGGGTTGGAACTTTCAGGTCAAAGCTGGAATGGCTACCCACTACAGGTATGTTTAGCTGACATCAATAAAGCAACTCCTATGTGAAAATCATCAGCCTAAATACTTTCGCCTTATTATTTCACACACACCCATTCTATAACGTATTCTATTTTTATATTCGGTGGATGAGCTTTAGGAGACTGAATGATGTGCCCAGGGGCATGGAGACCATACTTCTCTCCACCAAGAATAGATCTCACTCCTCTGGTTCCCTGTGTATCACACATTGACAGGCACACTTCCCCTTATGTTTAATATGTTCCCATGGAATAGATACCTTCCTGGTGACACCGGTTCTTCATCTTCCGGAGGAGTCCTTTCAAGGGTCTTAATGTTCTGCAGGTGAGCTGCAAGAAGTTCTATTTTAAAATTTAAATCCTCTGCCAATTTCCTTCCCCAAATTGCCTACCATTAGAACCACAGAATTAGCATTCAAGAATGAAGTGTTCTCTGGGATTGAAACTGGTCATGGCTGGGAAAGGGAGGGGCCAACTGTGAACTGACCCTCCTAACAGGAGATGGGAATTTTGTGCATAGCCGATGTCTGCAGTGAATTCCGAGTTTGCATTTTAGCCAGTCATTCAAGCTGTTTTGCAAATTAATTTGTTTCTGAGTTTCACTGTGAAGCATAATTAAATAGTGTTATGTTAGGACGACATTCAGCTATAATAACCAATACTCCCTGAGTGGTGAGTTATAGAGTTGATTTCTCTGCCATGTGAAAAACATGGAGATGGTCACTCCAAGAGTGAGATGGAAGCCTCCACACCACCAGGACCCATCCTGCAGTTAGATGTACTGTGTCCCCACATGTGGCCCTTGTGTTCTTGGCTAAGATGGCTGTGGATAAGACCAGCATATCCCCATTTCAAGGTGTGGCATGGAAGAGAGGATGACTTGAACTTTACTATGCTTTGAGTAAACTGTCTGGAAGTCTCACCTGGCCCGTGGCTTTCATCGCAGTCAGCTGAATACATTCCTCAGGACGCTGGGAACAGTTGATTGAAGTGGAGTTGACACCATGTCTGTCTGAAAGACAAAGCTTCCTTTTAATGTGAGATGGGGGCTGAGAGCAGATCACTGCGGGTCAGGAGGAACAGCAAACTTAGATAGGTAGCTACTTTTCTTTTGTAGGATACAAAGGAATAATGTCTAGTTATGTGGTCCCCAAAACCATGGTGCATTGGCTCCTGGGTGGACAGAGGTAACATGCACACCATCTTATTATGTGGTCCAAAGACCATGCATTGGCTCCTGGATAGACAGAAACAACATGCACACTCACTGTCCTAGGTTTTTGTTTTTGTTTTTGTTTTTGCTTTGCTGTTTTGATAAATTCTATGATCCAAAGCAATTTGGGGAGAAAAGGGTTTATTCTTGCTTATAGCTTATAGCATGAAGGAAAGTAAGGGAAAGGAACTTGAGGCAGGAGCCTGGAAGCAGGAACTGAAGTAGAGGCCACTGAGAAATGCTGCTTACTGGCTTGCTCCTCATGCATGGCCTCCCCAGCTTGCTTTCTTATACAATCCTGGACCACCTGCCCAATGGTGGCACCTCCTACATCAATCATGGATCAAGATAATACCCTACAGGCCAGGCTGATCAGGTGGAGGCATTTTTCTCAGTTGAAGTTCCCTAGCTTGTGTCAAGTTGACAAAACAAACTAACAAAAACTAACAGCACACATACTTTAATAATTGTCACTATTGGGTAGTAGGGAGTTACATTTTTTCACAATGTTTGGTCAGATCCATGATCATAGATGCTAACTGCGACAGTGAAGGATGCTTGTAAAAGATAGGGGTCGTTCCTTAATAAATACCTCACAATTCTGTTTTCTCAGACATTTTAGTTGGAGGTGCCAGCCTACAGGGCCTGGCATACACTTATTTACTGAAACTAAGTTTGAACTGTTGCCGTTAAAACTGGAGGTCCCAAGTTAGCTATACTTAATTCCAACCCACGATCCTGCTTCCTCTTACCAGGCCCTGCCTCCCAAAGGTTCTACCATTTCCAAACACAGAATCAAATCTGGAACACAGGGCCTTAGGGAGGCAGTTGACACAGCTGTCGCTAACAAGAGGTAAGTATCTTTCTACTTCGATTGAGGTCTCCCAGATTGCAGTCTGTGTTTTCTCAGATTCTGTGACAATAAACTTCGCAATTATTTTGAACTTGATCTGATCTTATTTTTTGACAGAACCTATTCGATTTTCAGTCTATCTATTGGTATAATAAAAAATTTATTTCCCCCACTATAAATGAGAACTTACTTCCTTTGTCTGAAATAGATTGCTGCCAAGCTTCAGGAGACTCTTCCTCGAAGTACCCAGCATCCTGAACAGCAGTAAGACTTAGTTTCTAGTTTGTGAGGGATGAGTCATGTGAGGCCCCACTCTGAAACCTCATCAATTCTTGGTTGCTATTTGGCATTCTCCTTGCAAAGGAGAATACATGCTTTGTTTAAAACGTCTCCTTCCACTTCACTTTGACTCATGGCTTCTTCATCCCCAACCATGTTTCCCTCACCCGACCATGCCCCAATGACCTCAGAAACCAGCGGTCATAGCATAACCAGGGTGCATACACTTTTATGACTCGGCATATACTAATTTTTCTTGTCTTGGCTCAGTGGTAACTATGTGATATTCCATCTCCCTGGGCTTCAGTTAACTGGATTGTAAAATCAATGAGCTTGGACTCGATGCTTTCTACAATCTCTTCCAGCCCAGGAAAAGTCAGCGATCCTGAGACTGTGCTGACATCTGAGCTGAGAAAAATGTTTTGGGGAATTCCATTCTTCTAACCATATGGTAGTGGATAGACAGTTCTGGTCCTAAAGATGACACAAAGGCTCCATTTGTCCTTTGGGAATGGCTTCTGGCAGCCCAGTCATCCAGCCCCTTATATCCCAAAAGGCTCTCCATTGTGCTGCCCAAGAGTAAAAGGACTGAAGAGGTGGCTCAGTGGTAGAGAGCACTTCTTGCTCTTTCTGGTGTGCTGAGTTCAAATCGCAGCACCCACGTGGGGTGGTTCACAACCAACTATAACTAGCCATGAGGGATCCAACACCTTCTTCTGTCCTCCTTGAACATTTCGGCACATGTGGCATATACATGGCACACATATGACACACACTCAAGCAATCATACCTACACACATAAATGAAAATTAAAGTAACTCTTTTTAAAAAAAAATACTCTATGATTTGACTTATATAGTCAATTCTCAATTAGCTAAACCAGGTTGGTAGAATGGCATGGGTAGCAATAACAATTAATTAAAAACCTCTCATATTTAAAGTCTGTGAGACTGCACATTCTATGGAGCACTGATTTCTGCATAATAGTTTTTCTTCCTTCTATCTGAAAATTTACACTTTTACATTTTTCAATGGTCCACACTCTATCACATCACCCTATAGCAAATGCTTCAGGAAACTAACCAATAAATAGTGAAGGGTAACTTCAAAGCAGATAATTGAAGCACACTTCTATTCACCACCTTTTAATCAAGAAGGATTTTGTAGTAGTTTATAAAAACTACATACCATATCAAATAATTGAGAATTCAGCATATTCCACTCAATCCAAGTCTTGCGCTGGGACAATTTAAACACCCAGGTTAGTGTATATGTCTTTGGGAAGTTTGCAACTCAAAGAAGTAGAGTGTTACCATGCACAAAACTTTTGCAAACAAGAGTAAGAGCTCCCCTGCCACATCAAT